>NC_141337.1:13465000-13682500 GCF_037954235.1 Aulostomus chinensis | reverse complement strand
TCTCAGTTCTTGTCTAGCAGAGCGACGTAGCTATCAGTGGACAGACCGCACTGACTCACAGCTATTTCAACCACTTCCAGCTTGTGAGTCAAGGGCTTCTCATCACCAAGAGCTTCCCAGTCAGGTCATTAAAGAGATGGATCACATTATCCTCAGTCTTGGAATGAAAAGCAATAGTGAATGAAACTCACTGGGCGTTGAGGATGTCTGCTCTCATCCTGGGGAATGTGACGAAGGTGAATGTGTAAAATCCTCCTCCAAGAACAGATCAATGGCCCCAGGCCGCAGGCCCTGGGAGCCATCTGCAGCCCAGGCCGGGCTGAACACACCGCTCTGCTGACTCCCTCCATTGCATAGGACCATCCTGTTTTGTCACAGAGTCACAGGGTGTTGGAGGAGCCAATGGCAAACACTTCTCCATCTGGAGCCAACAACGAGGAATAAAGCAGATGGCCAAAATATTTTCTGTCCTCGCCACCTGACGGTTTGAGGTCACGGACTGAATTCCAGCCCACTTTCAAAATGACCCCACCAGCCCTTGATCGGCATCTCTTTGTCCTGCTCTCTTTGGATGGTTCCATCTCAGTGTTTGCAGGGATCTTCTTCCAAACCACACATAGCCTTGGGAAATGTTTGAGTATGGGATGAAGCCCAAAGCCCAAACAGCCCTCCTCATTCACAACAGCGTCACTTCTTCTTACCGTCACTTAGTAGTTTTGCATGAATTAACCAATAGACCGACTGCATTAGCTCAATGTCACTGGCTGTAGCTGGTAGACAACAACATGGTCACATTAGCAGTAGTCAGATGCGGAGGCTGAGGCCACTGTGATACCATACACCTCAACGTTAATCCTTTCAAATGGGAGCGGGCACTGGACCTGGCATTCAAATACAAAACCCACGTGGACACCGCTGGCTCATTTGAGGTTGTTCCTACAGAAATTTGGCAAGAAGGTAACAAATAAGAAATTCCTGCAGTATGCTGAAAGGATTCTGGTGGATTGGAGAAGATCCAGTTAAAGATTGAGATGGAACAGTCCGAAGAGAGCAGGAGAAAGAGACACGGTAAACGCCTTCGTCAAAAGCAGCTTGATCGCGCAACCCGACTGCTGAGAAGAAGTCACAGAAAGTGGTTCCCATATGATTTTTGATATTTGTTCGTTGCTGGGTGGTTTGGCTCTGCCTCAGGGAAGCTGTAGCATGTGGATGCCATGACAGTGAGCAGCAATGATTTTGACTGAGGCCACACTGTTCACGGTGAAACCTGGCCGGACTGCGCCGGCTCCTGCTACCACTGACAGACCCATAGCCTTTATCAAAGCAGCTCATACTTGCACATGCTCTCTGTCGAGAACTCTCTCTGAGGCACTAAAATTGCTGCAGGATAGCCCTAAACCTAAAGATATGTCATGTGTGATGTCATTTTCATTCTGCCGTCGTAGTCAAATGGATTTTAATCCGTATGATGGTGTGTAGAAATCACACATTGGTCTTCAGTGCTGGAACCTTTGAGCAGCAGCATCATTCTTTCCAAATCTATTATTTGTTACTGAGCCGGCACAAGAAGCACTGAAGAGCAACAGCTCCAAGGCCACGCATGCATAAAACATAGTTGCCTCACGATAGTGTCTTTATAGGGGGGATAGATACACATGATAAACTCAATGTATTTATAGTCTATTTGGAGGAGAAAATAATGGGATATGATATCTTTGTCCGACACAAGGTGTCTTTGTGAGTAACTGCTAGTGAACAGACACCATACAGGACCTCCGAGGCTTTTAGTCCTGGTAGTGTTCAGCATTCAGCGGACATCAGGAATTCTTTCCGGCTTCTAACATGAAGGGCAAATAATGGGCCGACAAACAGGTACGACACTAAAGCTTACATCATCATTTAATTAAAGAATTAGGATTAAGGTTAGACTTGCCAAAGAAGCTGATTTAAATGCGTCTCCTTCCTCTATGAAGAAAAAAACCGTATCGCCACATCTGTGAGAGTTCAATTCTGGCTGCAAACGATCCTTTGCATTTGACAACAAAACACACCCCAGACCTTCCATTAATGAAAAGATCATTTTATTCATGACAGACAGAAATGCAAGAAATGACACACCTGAGCACCTGAATTTAACGTCTCTCCAATTTATTACATCACCCGTCTTCTTACAGTCAGAATGCAGTCCAAATGAATCGCAATCGCTACACTCTTTGATTAAAAGCCAATGTTAAATTTCAAAGGGAGTGTATGATCAACCACGCTTAAAAAAATAATTGAAAAAAAAAGGAATCATTACCTCGGGACAAGAGGTAAAGCTTTTGCCGTGTATCTTTCATTCAGCAGGATTATGCAAACACTTTGGGGTCGTATTTCATCAAAGCCATTACCTTTCGGGTCAGATTAGTCGTAGCCCCACCTGATGGCAACAGGAAATGTGTTTGTTTTATTTAAGACCGCTCCTACTAGGTTGAGACGATCCATCTAAATCTAGTCATTTGGTGTGGTATCACTGTAAAGACGGTCAGGGCCAGTTTACCTCTCCCCTTTACCCTGACGATAAATATTCCGTAAGACTACCTAACGTTTCATACATCTGAGATGTATTCTGCCATGGTCAAACATGTCCAGTTCCATTTTTTTTTTTTGACCGAAAAACGCGTTTTTAATCTGGCTGTAGTTCTCCATTATTCAGACATTTTCCGACGCCCCGGCAGCTGAGGAACTTTTTATCTACAAAGGCCAGTAAACGTCTCCAAGTGTTTGAACGCTGAAATTTGCGAGGATCTCATCCCCATTTATAACTATCATGGGGGGGGGGGGGGGGGGGGGGGGATTGCATGTTTCAAACGAGCTCTAAAACCATTTGTTTCTCCTGCAGAATATAAAAGTTACTGAAATGTTTCATCTTTTTTTTTGTGTCTTTCTCCGTGAGATGTTAAAATAGTGGGTAGCTGTGTGTCTGGAGCTGAGGAGAGGGCCTAAAAAGGAGTGTCGTGATTCAATGATTCATAAGACTGAATTATTCAATGACTGGATGCATGTAGAGCACTCCGCCCCTGCTGAACCCGGTCCTTCATAGACCAGCTGCAGACGCACATGTAAACCTCTTCCAGACTCAGCCGTATCATGCACACAATAAAGTGAATAACCAAATATCGGTTCCTAACTTCTGATAGGATGTCTCATCGTCAGCACTCATCTGGAAATAAACAGTGTGACGAGGAGGGTGAAGATTTAAGAGTCCAGCATGAGAAAATGAGGTCAGATGCTGTTCTTGGTTGACACAACATCCACAGAGGGGCCCACGAGGCAGGAGGACAGACCAACCACGCTGGGGCTAAAAGATACAGGACAAATGGATTTATTAGTCACCCCGACAAAGTGTGTTAACATGTATTTGTCCATTTACTCAAGTACAGTATTTGAGTCGGTTTAGCGTGTGTGCTTTTTATACAGCAGACTTTATTTGTATAGCTTTTCATTCAAACACATGTAACACTAACTTTTATAACCAACTACCACCACAGCACCCAATGTTACTGACTCACTCATAAAAAAAAAGCAAAAAAACATTTTAGAAGATGTATTGAAGTTGGTTAAAGCTGTGAATTAAAGAACATTAGAAATAAAATGATCTATTATTGGACATAGCAGCTTTCAATCTTTACTTTACATTGTTCTCTCTCTCTCTCACACACACACACACACACACACACACAAACACACCCCCCCACACACACCCCTACTCGTCAGGAACAATTAGGAGCTCAATATCTTGCTCAGGGACACTTTAGACACAGTCCCCAGGGGAAGTGAGAATTGGACCAGCAGTCTTTTAGTTGCCGGACGACCACTCTCCCTCTCAACCACGCTCCCCTTAGGGGAGGGCAACCAGATTACTCTAGAAACAAAGTGAGGATAGAGGTAAAACTAACAAAATAAATCAATTCAAAAAGAGGATATGAATTGAAATAATGACATAAAATGGGATTCGGAAAATAAAATATCAAAAATATATTAACTTTAATAAAAACGTATCTAAAAATGAATGGGATTGATAAGAGTCCAAATAAAATTCAAGAGCTGTCCTTCCAGAACAATTCTGGAGGGGAAAAAAGGACCTCCACTTGTTTATCCTGCTTTTGTTTTTACAGTTTACAGGACACTTCTCAGATAAATATTTCATAGATAAAAGTTGCTTACAAAAGATGGCTTTTTAATATGGCTGCTTTGGTGTATACTTGATTTCACTGGGATGAATTCATATTAATGTAATATATGGATATGGTTAATTTAAGACTCTGTCCATTTTGCATAATGAAAATGCCTCAGGTAGCCAAGGAGATGAGTATTCTCACTATTGTCTCCCTCTGTGTGTGTGTGTGTGTGTGTGTGTGTCCTCAGGTTCACCTCACACTGTCACCATCACTAATAAAACCCAAGCATAATTCTTCTCTGTGATATTTATACCTTCATACGTGTCCTCTTCCACTCGCCCCCCCTGATCCTCGCACACACACACACACACACACACACTAAAATAAAAGCCTAATATGTGAGTCTTCCATAGCTCGTATTCTTCTGTTAAGACTCAGCTTAATGTCACGATGATGCCCCCAGGACAAGCTGACCGATGATGATGATGATGATGCACTGACTCATAGAGGCACTAAAAGGGAATTAGAATATAAACCCAAAACACTCATCATGGCTGGATGAATGTAATGCTGGGGGCCTGCAGCATGGCATCCAACAATGAAGTGGGCATCGCATCAATTGTATGTGTGCGTGTGTGTTTTATTGTGGATGCTCACTGACCGAGACCAGCAGCAGGCTAGCAGTACTGCTGTGTGTGTGTGTGTGTGTGTGTGTGTGGGTGGGTGGAGGTTTACATGTATACACTCCCATACATCAAATACAAAATGTGTGTGTGTGTGTGCGTGTGTGTGCATGTGAGTGCATCGGACAGACAGACCAAATACACAGTAATGTTCCCACTCAGAAAGTTTTCAGGCTGCTGAAATAAGCACCATACATTTTTAAACATCTAGAATTATTAATTTGGTCCTAAGTAGGGTGACACAGCTGGTCCCAGCAAAATCTCCTTCTTGACAGTGACCATTTTTTAATATATATATCTGGTCCGTCTGATGCAGAATTTCAACCAATTTAAAATTTTAAAGGTCACGTTATTCCCGGTAACATGCCACAGGACATGCCTGGAAACAAAGTGAGCAGAGGAGAGGGGGTGTAACCTGTCCACTGGTAAGTAGGCCAGTGGTGGGTTTTTTCCTTCCTTTTTTTTTCTGGGTGAATATGTAGTGAAGATGCAGTCACCATCACATGCACTCAGAAATGTCCTCTTTCCTTCCCCTCTTAATTAAAGCACTACACACATATTTACAGTATAGCGCAAGATGGCCACACCCTCATCTTCCTCCTAGTCTTCATCGTCCTCTTCCAGTCATTGAAATAGAGTTTAAATTCTGAGCCCTTATCGATCATTCGTGTTTATCGGAGGTCAGAAACAATGACACAGGTGATAATCAATGTGAAAAACTGACTATTGACTGCGTGAGTGGGCTGTTAACCTCGCTCACATCCAGGGCTGTGGATGGAAAGAGATGCCCCAGCATCCTTTGAGGGTTTTCTCCTGTGTTAGGCTATTCAGTTGGGGGGGGGGGGGGGGGGGGGAATTCTGTCTTCATAATCATTGGTTTATTGGTTTTCACTGCCCACCTGTGGCCACAACGACAAACTGCAACACTAAATGTGTCAAATACTCTCCATTACTGTGGGTGCAGGCACAGGCAGGTATTGGGGCTGCTAGCATGACAACAATGACTTCCAGCATGTGGAGCAGCTGATCAGAAAACAACTAATGTTAGAAGTAGTTCACCCCCCCCCCCCACATGTATTCGCTAATCGACATGGAGAGAGCTGTTTAATTTCAGTGATCACCAAGTGTTACAACCTTTTAGGAGGTGTTGACGTAAAAATCAACAGCATGCCGGATGTGTATCCCTTTATTCTGTAAGTCTGATTTGAACTCTTCTCAAAAAACTCGACAGCAATGAAGTGAACACAGTAAACTATGAAGAAGTAGGGCCGGGGGGAAATAAGGAGAAAGATTAACTATATTATTATTATTATTATTATTATGCACTTAGAGACAAAAGCCTAAACGTTGAGAATAAGATCAAAATCAGGACAGGAAAACAAAACAACAAAAAGACAAAGTTAAAAATGAAGGTGAGGTACTGATACGTTCACTGACAGTAGGAAAATCAAATCATAAATTCAGCACCGATCTCAATGGCGGAGTGGTTCTGATGTATTGATCTGATGAATTGGTGTTGTAGCTTAAGCAAATAAACCAGCACTTTGACTCTTTGTAGAGTTGCAGCTCTCAGACATATGTGCGTTATTGTGAGTGACTTCACTCCCCAACCTCCTTTTTTTTTTTTTAAAAACCTTCAACTTTTTCATTCCATCTCTCCACCTTTATTCACTCTTATTAGTGTCACCACTTTTTCTCCCAAAGCTTTGAGTACAGAGAGCAAAGCAGTAGGTGTGCACTCAGTTCTTTATTTGTAGATGAACCTTGTATACAAGCATGAAGACCTGGAAATAGTGTAGCAAAAACTACAAATGTTAGAGCATAACCAAAGAACCAGAAGAACCAGAGAAGCAAAGTAAAATAAGAATTAAGTCCCGTCATAGATAAAGAAATCTAAAAAAAAAAATACATATAGTCACTTCTGAGTAATAATAAAATAAAAACGAAAATTGTGAGCTTAAAAGCACGATTATGAGATGAATAAACTGATTAAAAATATATGAAAAATGAGCAAACATAATAGTACCTTCAGGCTCAGGCCCTAATAATGACTCGTATCGAACATACCAACACCAAGGTGGGTAGTCGCCTGGTACAAACCATATCAAGATATTTCAAAGCTATATGTCACAAATTGTCATTTTTGTTTCTTTAAATGTTGTTTAAATAATGTATCCTAAATTTAAACAGTTATTCATGATTTATATATAATTCACTGGGTTAGCATTATTTGATTTGTTAGCTTTTTGAGTGTTTGTACATATTTTCTTGTTGTACGTTGTATTCTGACTCCGCTACCAACAATGCATTGCGCCTTCCAACATGGCGTCCTACTTTGACGTTTGATTCTGTCATCAAAAACAAACCGCAGCCTAAAGTGACCGGGACTGTGTAGCGAAGCTGTCCGGATATATTTTAAACAAGAGGATGAAACTGCTGCTCGCGGTAGTGAAACGCATCCATACACCGGCTCTTAACGCCCGCCTCGCCCGTTACCTGAGCTCCTCTGCTAGCAGCGGCCTGCTAGCTTCGACAGACGAGCCTCTGGTCGTCGGGTCAAGTCGGGAGTTGGTGAAGACGCTCGGGTCACAGGTGGAGGTGAGGACGTGCTTCATCACCGAAGAGGAGGAGGATGCTCTGCTGGGAGAGCTGGAGCCTGGCTTGAAGAAGAAGCGCTACGAGTTCGATCACTGGGACGACGTAAGTGGTGATGTCACTGCTGGCTGTGTGGCGGAGGAGAATTCACCCACCTGCTGCTGATTTAAGTAATCAGGCAGAAGTTCTAATGATGGCAAACAGGAGGCCTCGAGTCACACGACTGGTTTAAGGGCCCATTTTTATGTTGAATGTTCCTCTTGTTTGTGGGTCTAGTTTTGTGTCTGTGTTATTGTAAATGATAAACATTCAATCATTTCATAACGAGTTAAAGTTCAAGTACTTTATAGTAGATTTGCTTTTATTTCCTTCGGGAAAAAATAGAATCAATAGGGGGTGTGTTTCCATTGTGGAATATTCACAACCAAATGCAAGAAATGCATCTATTACAATTAAAACTAAAATTATTAATATTTTGATACTTTCACATCAAGCTCTGCTGAGTGCACTCTGTTCCACTCCCCCACATAGGCCATCCACGGGTACCGAGAGACAGAGCGTGCCATGTGGGGGGCGGTGTGCGAGGGGGTCTTGAACCGTGTCCGTTCTGTAGCTTTTGCTGAGGGGAGCCCACTTCTTGGGCCTGTGCACATCCTGGACCTGGACAAGACCGGCTACATCAAGCCACATATCGACAGTATCAAAGTAGGTTTGTTACAATCTAGAAGAGATGTTGGTTTTACAACATTTTCAGTTCAAGTGAAGTTCAAATTATTTTTCAGTTCTGCGGCAGCACCATCAGCGGGTTGAGTCTTCTGTCTGACAGTATCATGCGCTTGGTAAAGGAGGATGACCCCAGAGAGTGGCTGGACCTGCGGCTGCCCCGACGCTCGCTGTACATCCTCAGGTAGCACAGAACGGAGATTTCAGATTTTGTTTCTTGAGATTTTCGAGGTACTTTGAAGCTGTAGTACAGGATCACGCTGGAACCAGAAAGAAAACAAAATGTCTTTTACTCTGTGCTCCCCTCGCAGGGACCAGGCCAGATATAACTTCACTCATGAGATCCTAAAGGACGAGGATTCTGTGTTTAATGGACAAAAAGTTCCTCGGCAGCGTCGAATCTCTGTCATCTGCAGAAACCTGCCCAGTTAACACTAACCTGGGGCACCAGTGAGCTCACGGGATTGTGTCAAGATGAAGTGCTGTTGATAATCTGGACACTGGGCTACTGGGAGATGTTGACTGGATTGTGATGGTCACACAAGATCACTGGAGAGCCACGTCTAGTAGATCCAGCCTGTTAGCAGTGACACCTATCTTCATATTTTCACGGATCGTCCCCAGACACGCGGCCACTACTCACACACGTCATCAACTGGAGCGCCCTTTATATCTGGGTATAGCACTGATATTTATGTGTAATAAATATGAATAACCCATCCATCCATTTTAAATACCGCTTATCCGTTAAGGGTCCCAGGGGGGGCTGGAGTCAGCTGACATTGGGTGAGAGGGGGGGTTCACCCTGGACGGGTCGCCAGTCTGTCGCAGGGATAAACATGAATGAGAAATGGCTAAATCCCCTGATGCATAATCATCAGTTTGCATGTGACGTGTTTTCACACCTACACTCTCAGTCGCGGCTGGCGGTCTAAGCGTGTTTTCAGGCACTTTTCAATAACTTGTACATTACCTTTGTATAAGAAGTTGTTTGCGTTTGTGATATTAACAAATGAAATGGTCAAAATACGTTTTGTTTGCATTTTTTTTTTTGAGCTGATAGAAATGTGTTGTGCTGAATTTCATCTCATGGACCACAGACCTCTGTATTTGAACGGTGTTGTGTTGCAGCACTTTTGAGGTACAAAAATAATCAAATTGTTGGTTAAAAGAATTGATACACAATCACATTTTGATGAAATTTGGGATTTATACTTCCCTAAATGACAGTCAAATAATCAATAAAGAGACCAAACTCACGCTAGAAGTGTCCTGGTAGCTTGAGACAGTCGAGTAAGGAAAAAGACAAATTTTGCAAACTTTGACTAAAATGCAAAGACCACACCGACAGATTCAGAATTTTTACTTGATAATTACTTGTGGTGTCTGTCCCAAAAACACTGCACAGTATTGTTGAGGGTCTAATATTAAATGTCAACTTAACTTCAACCCATTGACCTGTTGCGAAAACCTTCGACAAGCAGGATAAAATGACTGCCAGCACCCTCAGTTCAAGACGCTTGTCCATATTCGTGTAAATGAGAAGTTTGAACGGGAATTTGCATGCAGCCTCGATCCGGCGAGGGAACCCTGAAGGTGTTCATCCGCCCCTCCAGTGAGAAAGACGCTACCGGGACAGGAAATAACAAGTTGAGCCAGTTAGTTTTATTTTTAATTTTTTTTTTATTGAAGGATATTAAACACCACCACATTCAATAATTTTACAAACATCCTCCAGTGTATCGATGCTTACTCATCTCACTGCACTCCGAGTTAATAAAAGGGTGATCGTCGCTTGGTTTTCTCTATCAAATTTAACTTCAACTATCTACAAACCTAGAAATAGCTGTAATAACTTTTTTACATGTATTTGCTATGGAAATAAGAATACAAAGCACAAACAAATGGCCATTGACTGATGCCCACACACACAAACAGTTCTAGACAAGTGGATGATCTGTAAAACTGCACTATGAAGTATGTTCAATCCACATTTAAAGCAAAAAGAACAAAATAGGAATTGTTTGATACTTCTTTGAACTTCAGGAATGAGCGCGTACGTCTCATCCACTTTAAGTAAAAAATAAACTGCATAAAACATCACTTCCTATTTGGCAGAATGCTTATGTTCCTAAAAAAAAAAAATCGGAAAAATGTCACAAATAATCATTTGAGAACAAAATCTCAGGATGTCCAAATGAGGGCAAAATATGCTTCAATATAACATTAAAAAGAGTACATGAAAAAATGGGTACAAAGAGGAAAGCCTTGTACTGTAGAAGATGAGATTTATCGACCCACCACATGGAGTAACACCCCTGAACCCTTCAGCCAGCAACATCTCAGGTATGAAAAACAAACTCAAGTGTGGAACAGAGTTTTTCTTTGGGGGGGGGGGGGGTGTCTAGTGGAGTCCGCTTCCCCCTCCGTCTCTCCGTGTCTCGCCACTTCCTGTCTTCATTGTTTATTCAGTGAGGTAGAAGTGCATTTTGTCGTTGACATTCTTGCGCTCTGGATTGAGGCGCTTCAGGATCTGTGCCAGCACGTTGACCGTCTGCTCACTGCTCAGGCCTGTGCGCTTGGTCTGGAACTTCTTCAGCAGGTCTTTGGTGGTCATGGGTTTACGGATCAGGTAGCGACGGACGGCGTCCTCCGTTAGCTGCACGTCACTGTGAGGTGGAAAGAGTGCACAGCTCACATGCGATCGAATATTTCATTTCATTTGGAAAGAAACGAGTGACTCCTCAGGACAACGAGGTACCTGGAGCTGGGAGTGGATTTTCCTGATGGGGGCTGAGGTGTGGTCTTCCCAGAGGGTGCAGGGCTCTGCCCGCTGGGCTCCATCTTTAGCCTCTTTGCAGCCGGTGAGTCAGTGCTGGGACCCTGCGTCTGTCTTTTACCTATGGGAATGGGAGATTTGGTCGGCATGGAGGAAATGAAGAAAGAAAAGGAAGGAAGAAAAAGAACTGACATATACATGTAAAAAACAGGGATTTACTCAAGTCAACGCACACAATTTTTAGAGGATTTTGACTCCCTGCACCTCAAAAAAGTCCAGGCAAGCAGTGAGTGTGTGCTGCCTTGGAAATTCACACGCGGGAGTGTTACTCAAAGAGCTACACACCTTGCTCCAGCTTGCTGGCAGCAGCACGCAGTGTGTTGGAAGTGGCGGCAGAGTCAATAGATGGCGTCCCAGGACGGCTGCCGGTCCTGGAGCTTCCTGCGGAGCCCCGCCCACCTCCACGTTTGGGAGGTGTACGCTTCTTCTATGAGACAGACGAAGAAGACAAAAGTTTGAATCAAAGAAAACAATGGAAAAATACATTTCTATACACACACGCACAAACACACACAAACAAAACTAGCTGTTCTGACAAATGATTAAAGTGAAATTCTAGAAAAGACAATAAGATGCTCAACTACTGACTCATTCAGCCACACACACACTAACCACCATGAACAAAGCCGAGTCTTTGTCGATGTCACTGTCGTCTGAGCTTTCTGATTCCCCGCTGCTGTCTGTGACACACACATACACACATAAATTCACACAGTTCGAAAACGTCATCATTTACAGCTCAAGTTCAGTCATGGTCTTTCCCTACCTTTCTTTTTCTTCTTTTCCATTTGCACTGGGGTTTTCTTTCCATCCTCCTCTTCCTCCTCCTCCTTCGCCTCCTCCTCGTTCTGTTTCTCCTCCTCACTCTCCTCCTCGCTTTCAGATTGCTCGTCAATCCCTGCAACCGGACCCAAAAAAAAAAAACCCCAAAAAAACCCAGCAGCTTAAATGTCAGTCACACATCAAATCCAGCAGGATGAATTGAAATTCCAGTAAAAATGTGTGGGACCTTTCGGGTGTTCTTCTGTTTTGCGCGGTGCTTCCTTCTCTGGTTCCTCATCTGAGCTGTTCATGGACAAATAAAAACAACTTGCTGGTAAAATAAAAGAGGACACGAGCCTTCACTGTATGTGTGTGAAACAAAGCCAGACCTGCTTTCATCGGTCATGTAATCCACCTCCAGACCCTCGTAGTCTCCATCGTCGCTGTCCTCCAAAGCCTCCCTGTCTTTGTTCTTTCTCTTTTTCTTTCCTTTTCCTTTCCCTGACTCTTTCTTTGCTTTGGGCTTGCTCTCTCCATCTACCCATCAAGAAAAAAAAAGGAGGGTGAAGGTGTTTGTGACATCATTTTATGGAATAATTGATTGTTATTCTCCTTACCGTCCCCCACACTGCCGTCGCTGTCGTCGCTGCTCATCTCCAGGTCGTCTTCCAGGTCGTGAATGCGCAGGTCGCCACCTCTTCCACCCGATTTCTTTTTCTTCTTTGCAGACTTGTCATTCTCGTCCTCCTCTTCCTCACCACGCTCTTGCTCCCGCAGACGTCGCTGGAGCATGATGCTGAAGTGATTCACCACCTTGTTCCGTCTATATATAAAAGAGGGGGATGTCTGGGTTGGACTTCTTTGACCCACCAGAGTCCTGATCAAGAGCATCAAAAACATGCATTTTCCTACATTTCCCATGTCTCTGCTCCTCCCCCTCCCTCACCTGCTCCCCCTCCTCCCTCACCTGCCCCACTCCTCTTCGGCCTCCTCTGCAGTGAGAGTTCGGTGCTTGGCCACAGGAGTGAAGTTATACCAGCCGTGAACAGGGAAAGCTTCGAATGCGCCATCGGGACACTGAGTGAAGATGTAGTAGGAAGCATTTTCTGTCACACCGCCCTTCTTAAGCCCTTTGAACCTGACACACACACACACACACACACACACACACACACACACACACACACACACACACACAGGTTTGATGGAAATCATCTTGCGTTATATCTGGGGCTGTAAATTAAGACAGCTTTGGAATTCTTCACCTCTTGCCGGCTTTGCCATTGACCTTGAGGATCCAGGGCTGGTCTTCCACTTTGAATTCACGTGTCACAATACCAAACTTCTTCCGTCGAGCCTCCTCGCGCTGCTTTTTGCCAAACTCGCTGCCAGCCGCGCCTTCCGGCACCTCTTCCTCGCCGTATATCCGCCGCGCACTCATGTCTCTCTCCATGCGAGCCTAAGGGAGGAAGGGGAGGGTGGTTTCACAACCGTTTCATTTTGTCTTGATTCTACTGTTTCTCTTCTTCTTACTGGATAAACAGTTTTTATTACAGCACAGACTCAGCAGCCTGCCTAGTGACTTGTACTTGTATCTGTCAGGCGTTACCCTACAACACGAGGCCCACCTGTGTCCACGTCGAACAGTTGACTTTGTCTCCTAGATTGAAAGCCATGATGTTGTACTTCTTGCTGGTGTTTCTAACAGATTAAAAAAAGTAATAAATTGTATTGATGGAGATTTATACACAACTTCCTGCATGCACAAGCAGATTTTCAGGTTAAGGGCTTGAACAAAGTGTGATTTAAGAGTAAAAAATATCTTATCAAATGATGTGACATACACACACTCATATATACATATTCTAAACACGTATCATTTTTTTCCAGTTAATTTCCACCCCCCCCCCCCCCATGCAAACCCATGAAATGTATAAGGTTGTTTTGAATAATCACAGAAAAACAATGTTGAGAAATTCACAAATAAATCTTTCAAATTCACACAGCAAAGTAACAGTACATGTACAAATACAACAGCATGCAGTACTCACTTCGGAACTCTCACAGTGTACTCAGTCCCCGAGGAACTGCTGCTCCCCTGCAAGACAAACATATCCGTTTGCTTTTCAGAAGAGGACATAATCTCAGCAGTGTGTTTTCTCTCATCCGTGAGGAGACTGCAGACAAACACAAATAGCACAAAAACTTCCTTTGCACTTCATGTATTTTGTGATAAAGAGTTAATTAAGTACTTACAAGTGATGTCATATTTGTTGTTTGTATTGCGTCAGCGCATCAACCAGCAGATTTAACTTCAGGAAAGTTAGTTCACTTCAAGAAAAACAAAATCAAGAGTTGTGTTATTACATGTCAACGTGTCAAACGGCTTCAATTCCCTTCTAGTTTGATGTCTTCTTGTTGTTGGAACACTTGATTACATTCTGCAGTTGTCTCCATTATTATGTAGCAAACAAGGTTAAAGATGTGAATTATTTTTAAAAGGTTCTACATTACACATGAGCATGAGGGAATGCATTGTCAAATTTGGTGCAAGATGAGAAGTTTGCCCCAAGAAAACGTCATGGGCTCCAGCAGTCTGCAAATGGTACTTGAGGCGCCATGGTTGAGTGACGTCACAAGACCTTTAAATGTTGTGACTTTTACCTTGGAGGGTTTGATTTCAATCTCCGATTTAAGTTTCTAAGTGAATAACTTTGATCTCAAATTAACGTTTGACACAATAAACTGGCTCGAGCTGAAGCCAAGTACAAGGAGCCAGCTGCCCGCATAACAACGACTTCGAGCAAGCTAATAACTGCTACACAATTACCTACAAATTGAAAAAGAATTTAACTGACAGACTTTAAACACCAAAATACATAATACCCGTTTCATTAAGGGAACACGGTCAAACAAGTTAGAACAATCTGAGAACGTTCACAGAGCAGTATCCGTTTTTCGTCAATGACGTTAGCTTCCGCTGCTAACAAACACACAGCAGCCAAACATATTTAACAGGCTGTTTAGCAGTTGATGCTATAACCGTTAATCGAAACTCACATTACTTTTATGTTAGAGGAAGTTAACAGAGGTGGCTCGGACGTCCATTAATCACCAATAAGACAACTGAAGCAAAATAAATGTTCGCGCGTCGTAAGCGGTTGACTTACCGGTGCGCACACTTTTAGTTCCGTCAATTTACGCAGTCGACAGGAAACGAGGAAAAGAACAACGGTTCCCCACTTTAGGCCCGCATTTTACCAAGCTTCGATCGTATCTGTACAACAACAACAACAACAACAACAACAATAATACTACTACTACTAATAATAATATACCTGGTAGATTATGGTCTACTAGTTTTTTTAATTAATAAACCATCTCATTATTGCAGGTGATGCTCCTTTTAAAGGTTTAGTTTCCCAACCAACCACATTGACCCTTATAGTGTGTGTGTGTGTGTGTGTGTGTGTGTGTGTGTGTGTGTGTGTGTGTGTGTGTGTGTTTGCTGAGCATTTTATTCGCTCTTGCAGCTTCTCGTTACAAGCACTTGAGGGCAGTAAATACTTTCAACATCACATTATGGCCAAAAACATTAAGCACTGCTGGACTGGTCAATGTAAAACCATGGAGACACTTGTTTTTGTATTGAATCTTGGCTGGTTGCAGTTGGCAGTTACATATTTTTGAGGTAAATGTGGCTGCAAGATGGGCAGTGGATCTCCAACTGAATAGGCTTTATTCTCTTTAGGTGTATACTGATGGCAGACATAATCCAGCAAATCCCTCGCAGCACCAAAAACTGTAGTGTAAAAGCTTTATCTACAATACAAATCCTACTATGACTTGACATTTAATAATATATCTTGGTAGTTCTCAGGACTTGCTGCACAAAAGCTTATGTCTTGCAGAATCAGGGAAAGGAAACAGTAATGTTTGCAAAGGGAAACATGACTCTTCACACACATGGACTCTGGTGAAAAGTGACCTTGGGTGATCAAAATAACAACAGTTTGCATGGATTGGAAACTTGTTGAGACAGACAACACACACACACACACACACACACACACATTTATTTTGTACAATAAAGGCATTAAATGAAAATTGGCTGTTCATAGCTTTAGCGTTAATGTGTTTCATGATCTTGTTTTGGTTACGTGTTTTAAAAAAGAAAACTTCTTACCACTAAACACTGACTTTTTGAAATTAGGCCTTTCATCACAACCTTTGCAATGTCTCTCTCCTTCCTTCTTCTTGTGAACTGTTTTACACTTTCTTTTTCTTTCCCACATCTTTCCAATCACAACTGAGTGAATT
Organism: Aulostomus chinensis; assembly: GCF_037954235.1. Lineage (NCBI taxonomy): Eukaryota > Metazoa > Chordata > Actinopteri > Syngnathiformes > Aulostomidae > Aulostomus > Aulostomus chinensis. The sequence continues at coordinate 13,666,418 of NC_141337.1, read as the reverse complement.
TGCATGTTTTTTTGCATTGATACCAAACCTTGTGAACACAGTTTTTAGATGCTGTGCAAATGTCTGTACTTTCCATGTACTTACTATACTCCTTTTGTTGAGTTGGCACTGTCATGGACTGCTGTGCCTTTTCGCTTCTCCTTGGTGAGTTAATTCAAATATAATTTTAATCGATGACATGTGACAATTTATTTCTTAACTTTCTATCACGCTTTATTCTAAATTCAACTGGAAGGTGTAATCTCATGATAGCATGTGGTCCTTCATGACCATAGCCGGAGGAAGGAGACGAATGGCGAGTGTACCTTTTCTCTTATGCACTCAAAAAAAATCCTATAAATTATTCATTTTAATATCTTGCACTACATTACCATCTATTTACTTCTGAGTAGCAGATGTAGGCTTTGCAGCATTTGAAAAATGTTGTGCTCTTTTGGTTTTCAAAATTGTGAACAGAAATACACCAAAAACACTCTGAATTGACGAATATTGTTTTACTGTACAAATGTTGTAAAAAAAAAATTGGTATCTTTAATATCTGTAATTAAAGTATTTAATAGGGATGCATGATGCACAGATTTTTTTTTTTTTACCAATTCCAGATATTCTGATATTTTACAAATGATATTTGCTGATGCCAAGTTTATATATTTGTACTTTGTTCATACTGAAATAACACACATAAACATGCTGAGGTTGAAAGCGTAATATTTTTCTTTATTTCCAAAATGCTGTGGAAAAAAGAAAAACACTCGTCATTGTTGCTAATCTGCTAATCTGGAAAGTAATCTCAATCTTGGCTGTTTGCCTATATTAATATCAGTGATCAGACCAATACTGATATATTAAATAATATATATCGGCAGATACCAATAACAAGATGATATTATCATGAATCCCTAGTATATACATGTCTATTTTTTGTCAGTTTCACCAAGAGTTGTTCAGCATTGAGTGAGTTTTTATCAAACTCTTGCAACTCCTCCAAATGTTTAATCTACTGAAGATAACACAGAATCCATGGAATTGGAGTCTTAATGCAAAGTCAGTGAATGCATCATTTGAGAAGAATTTCTTTCTCTCAGGATCCCTCTTCCTCGCTGGACATTGTGTTTCTCCTCCTGGTATGGATGACAAACGGCATTTTAGTCACATTTATTCATGACTTTTGATCTGCCAGACACTTTGCTGTTTTTTGCAGGTTCTTGTGATGGATATGAGAACATTACAGAACCATGGCGCAACATTGAGTTTGTATCATCGTCCTTTCCTGGTTACCCAAAAGATGACGCACATCTTGTAGATAAGTGGTGGCGCTTCACAGGGATCGGTGGAGACAGAGTTATTACAGGCTGCTATGGAAGCCCGCGTGGTGGTGCCCAATATTCTATGCATGTTCCATTTTCATTACCGACAACAGAATCTGAGACTCCAACAGCGGGGATGGCCTACAGTGACATTGGCACTTGCAGTACTCACAGTTTAACAATGGAAGTGGTTCTCTGCCCTGGAGAATTCTACATATACAAACCGTCCAGTCACCCTCATGGCAATTCGGGTTACCCAACCTGTAAGGGACTCATTTGTTGCCACACTTTATGGTGCAATGTAGAGGTCAATGATTTGCTACGAAAACACTTTGAAAAACATCTTTTCTGGTTTTGTTTTTGTGGTTGTTTAGATCATTTTAAGTGTGAAGTAGACGCTTGTGGACCACTTGCACAGTGTAACTCCAATGGAGGATGTACTTGTGCCCCTGGGTATGAACTCCCCCAGAACCAGCTACCTACACCAGATTCTTTTGGCTGTATTGGTAAATATAATTCAAGAAGTACATAAATAGATTACTCACACTCACTCACACTACTTTTTGCAGTATTTCCATATTTCTATCTCACAATGTGATGTGCATATATATGTGTATATATATATATATATACATATATATATACACATATGTATATATTTTGCTAGATATTGATGAGTGTCAGAGGAATCCAGGGATTTGTGGTCCTGACTCCATCTGTAACAACACCTTTGGAACGTACAGTTGCGCCTGTCTTGATGGATTCAATGCAACAAATTCCGCATTGCAACCCCAAGGGTCCGGCCAATGCACAGGTAGCACTTAGAAAGGCATGTATGAAAGTAAGCTTTTTGCACTGTGGTACAATATGACACTGTTGTGTGTGTGCGTGTGTGTGTGTGCGTATGTGTGTGTGTGAGTGCGTGTGTGAATTTCATCTTCTTTTCAGATATTGATGAATGTCTTGAAGATGTCTGTGGTGAAGGGACCTGCAAGAACAATCCAGGGAGTTTTGTGTGTCAGTGCCATCCAGGCTTCCAGGTTGATCCTGATGCAACTCCTCTTTGCCATGGTTTGTTTCTTCAGCCCTCTTTTCTGTGCTTTGTGTGCTTTGTCAACCATCCATCCATCCATCCATCCATCCATCCACCCACACTGATGTAGCAGCTCTTACTGGTGGAATCTGAGGCGAGATACAGTCCCTCCACCTGGTCCTCGGTCTGAGCAAACCCATTTTGGCCGCTCTTGGTAATGACCCAAATTTCATGACCATGGGTGCAAGTAGGAACCAAGACTGACCCGTAGATCCAGACCTTGGCCTTCTGGCTCAGCTCTTTTTGTCAGAATAGTTTGGTACAGTGAACACAAAACCGCTCCCACTGTTTTGATTCTTCGACCTATCATCGTCTCCTCGTTGAAGAACAGGACCCTGACCTGTGTCTGTTGGAGGAGGCAGATTTTCGCTGAATGTGGTGGAGAGTTGTAGCATGGGCCAAGAAAGAAGCTGCTTCGTTTTGGAGCAGACTTGTTTTTGACATTTCACACTATTACCCGAAGAAATTTCAAGACCTAATCTGTATCCAAACATGCACCAATTAAAGGGTATTTAATGTCAGTTGAACTGATACTGCAGCCATCCATCGTCGTCTTCCGCTTATTCCTTACTAGTAAGGGTCGCGGGGGGGTGGAGCCTATCCCAGCATCTACGGGCGAGAGGCAGGGTTCACCCTGGACAGGTCACCAGTCCATCGCAGGGCCAACATACAGAGACAGACAACCATTCACACTCACAGTCACACCTACGGTCAATTTAGAGTATCAATCAGCCTCGTCCCCTCTTGATGTCTTTGGACTGTGGGAGGAAGCTGGAGTACCAGAGAGAACCCACACAGGAACAGGGAGAACATGGAGACTCCACACAGAAAGATCCCGCACCCGAGCCGGGACTCGAACCCAGAACCTTCTAGTTGTGAGGCCACAGTGCTGACCACTAAACCACTGTGCTGCCTGATACTGCAGCAAAGATGTGAATTATTGTTACACAGCTTGTGATATTATTTGAATACTTTTTTATACTAAGGTGATCTGAGCTATAAGTCTTATAAATTGGTGTAAAATGACTTTCTGATCTGCTCGTCCTTTTGTATGACACTTGTGTTCCTCCTGCAGATATTGATGAATGTTTCAATTCCACTGTCTGCGGTCCAGACTCGGATTGTACCAACGCACCTGGAGTCTACTCCTGCGAGTGTCACGTAGGGTTTCTACAAACTGAACTGGACCAGAAACCCAGCGAGAACAACATCTGTCTTGGTATTGGCACTGAGGCACAACTGTTCTGAATATTAATGACTAAGGTAGATGTGATGGTACTCATCGAAAGAAAGACCTACATGAGGGAGGGTTAAAAAAAGGAGCAAAAAATGATAAAATGTGTTATCAATTCCAAGTTATTATATGTTATTGTTATTTAAAACAAAAGAACAATGTTTTTGTCATCTACTGACCCCTGAAAGAGCTTATAGGCTTAGACAGCCTCCAGTGTCTCTGTGTGTGATTGACTAAAGGAGATGTTGGACCAGGAATGTGCGTCTTCCTAACAAGACAAAACTTAGGTTTCATCCTTTTGCCTGAGGTGAGGATCAAGTTAAGGGCATGGAGGTGGGTGGTACCGGTCGGTCACATCTGGCTGTACATATATCTTATTGCAAATTAGCTTGAGAGAGAGCGATCCTTACTCAGAGAAGTCCCTCTACTACCCATCTCTGTATTCCAGCTTCATGGAACTAGAATTCAGTTGTCAACCTCTTATAACAGAAATTGAAGTATGCAATTTACTAGCAGAGTAAGGAAAAAGCTAAAACCCCGAACGAGCGTGTAACCATTCAGAGATGAACATTAAGATCTGTGTGGGAGTCTACATGTGTTGACTGGGAGTCTGGTATTTGTCTCATATGTTTATTATGTATTTGGCAGATATTGACGAGTGTGTCAAACACGATGCCATCTGTGGTCCTAATGCCAACTGCACAAACTCAATTGGATCTTACATCTGCACCTGCACAAATGGTTACTGGCTAGAAAGCACAGATGTAATCGCCAGCTTCTCAAACCCATGCACAGGTGAGTGTGTGTGTGTGTGTGTGTGTGTGTGTGTGTGTGTATGCTCTGATGTACTATTAGCCTGGCTTATGATTTAACTCTTAATCTACTTTTAATCCATGTGTTCTCTCCTCCTACAGATATCAACGAGTGCAGAGAGACACCTGGGATATGCGGTAAACAAACAGTGTGTACTAACGCACCAGGGACCTTCTATTGTTCCTGTCCAGACGGATTTTACCCCTCAACTGGTATTTTATGGATTGTTGATGTCTCCTTTTGTAAAAGTAAGTTTACTGTATACAGTGTGTAAGTTTATTCAAACATCATCAATGACCTGTACTTGCATTTTACATTTTTACACTACAATAACTCAACAGGTCTTGAAGATATTCTGGAGGAGATAAAACCCCCTGAGGTAAGAGTTGCTGGGTGGTGGTGTCAAAGTTCTAAAATCCTAGTTTTGAATTCTATCTCTGCTGGTGTGTCTGTTTCAGGGTCAGACAAAAGAGAGAGCTTTCCTGGGTGATATGGATCAACAACTCATAAACAACACAGGCTTCATTTTACCAAAACCGGTCAGTTAAAAAAAACAAACAAACAGATGACTAAATTTCAAACACAGTCCCTCCAGAAAAATGGGATTATGCGATTGCATGATTAAATAGATAATCAGCAAAATCCGCACATTTATGAGGGGCTGCATTTTTTTCATACACATCGCGCTTTTGCTGCACACATCGCCTTTTTCCACACAAAATGTGTGATGTATGTGGGGCTTGCATGATTTCATAATGATTTCTTTGTAAAAAAAAAAAAAAAGAAAAAAGTCACACATACCTTCGCAGAAAGTTGAAAAATGTTGCATTTATTTCACACACGAGCAGACATTTTCCTCCCGTTGCCTTGCGAACGTTGTGAAGTGACGTCATTGGAAAGCTGCAAACCCTGCGAAGAAGACGTGGCGAAGTCTGCTAATCAGTCTCATGTGCCAACAAAAATAAGCTCGGAACTTGTTTAACTCATCGAGGTTTTGTAAGTTTGAGCCATGTGTTTATTAAGGTTTGAAATAAAACAAGGTGAGAGCTTAATTATTCCCAGCACTGTGGTGCAGCATGCCTGCTTATCATAGGAAGTCATGAGGAATGACCCTTTACATGAAGGTCGTAGCCTGGTGAGAACAGAGGGTTGGGGGTGGGGGTGGGGGGGGGGGGGGCGCACTTTTTTTCGTATTCATCAAAGTGCAATTTTTGCAAATTCCTGCAATTTCATCACATCAAATTGCATAAATATCCCACATCTTCCATCGCATTTTAAGAAAACGTGCCGCATCATCAAGGATTTTTGTCCGCAACAATCACAAAAAAAACCTGCATTTTTCTGGAAGGACTGGTAGTGCAGGCAGAGGCGTCGCTTTATAAGGCTTTGAAACAATGCTTCACCAAAAGAGTGTATTGTGCCTTTTAAGTACTTGCAAATACTTGACTTGACTCTTGAGCTCTCAATCACTCCATCTGTTCTTTGTAAAAATACAGAGAGAGTCAGCCATGTAAATGTAGCTTAAAGCTTGCGGCACCAAATATAAACGACAAACAAAAACAAAACTGTCCGAGGACAACCTCCAGCATAATACACGGCATGGTCATCAACTAAAACAAACGAGCGCTTATGGTTCAGCTTTCAGTTTGAAATAGTTTGCCTCTGTTTGAAGTTTGTTGCTGGATCACCAGAAGTTTCAAAACTAATTAGACGCTAAATAGACGGCTGTCTGCATTCCAAAGCGAGGCAGTGGTCCGACCCCTAATATTTGATTTGGGACATAAATGCGCTCACATTTTGAAAAATTTCACTTCACAGCAAGTGTCACCCTCATGGAGATCAATAATGTAACAACTCCAACACCTGAAAGACAGGGGACCATTATAGATACTATTATTTATTCTCTAGTGCTCATATATGTGTCTACCAAATTTATCAGTGGAGTGAAATATCTTCAACGAGCCGAAATGGCAGAGGAGGTCTGCGAGTTAATCTGTCAGTTCACGGTTTCGTTGAGCAGAAAAACACTTCTCTCATAGTTGTTTGCAGTTTTTTTTTTCACCAGCTGGAAACGAATTGAGTTCATTTTACAGTATTGATTGTTTATGATGAAACTAACTTCAGTGACATCGCTCTCTTCTTTGCTTCTCTCCAGACGGTAGCAAACAGCTTCTCAGCATCTATGGTAAATGTTCAGTTTTCTATTAAGAAACGTATTTTATGTGTTTATTAAACTACTGGGTTGCCATGATCAGTCTGGTCATTTATTTATTACACGCCTCTTTAAGGAAGTGTCAGGTGTCGGCCCACTGGCCAAGTCAGTCAGTGTGAGTAGTGAAGGAGACGGGGAGACAGGCGGTGTCATCCTTGGCATCTCACACCGTCTAGTTTCTGCCATGGTGCCACCAGATCTGAATCAAACCAAGATAACCTTAGAGAGTTCCACCGTGGGTAAGAGCTGTTCGTCTTACTGTAGATCTTTTTGACATTAAATGTGCACAAGGAGAATATCAAACAGAAATATTCTAACTCTTATAGATTTAACTCTTGAAACAATACGGGCTGGGAGCATGAACGCAAATAAACCTGTTCTCACGGCTAAAGGCAATACCATGGAAATAAACCTGGGAAGTCTGGCCGAAAACAACAACGGTAAGACTGAGCTCACAGTGAACAACATGATGGACATTCTGTCTGTCGAATTTTTTTATGACGCAGTGATCTTTGCATGATCATGTCCAACAAAGAAGTCCTTCTAACTTAATGATCACTTCATCTAAGATGTGAATTCATCCCTTCAAGTACAAGGGTTACTTCTTTGTGACTCTAAAATGAGCCAGGTATGTTTAGCTTGACGCTAATTGCGCCACAGGGCCACCAACTACAAACAGCAGTCCAAAAATGTCTGTTTACAGACTTCTCAAACGAGTCACGTGATATCATAAACATCTTCTACATCCACCGGCGTATCCAGTGATCCACAAATACTTTGACTTGAGCTAAAAACAAACTGTAACCCTGTTGGTTCGACTAAATGTGCCTGCGGGCAACGCTAAATGCTAACATGAAGAAGTGCACACTTCTTCATGTTAGCATTTAGCGTAGCGAGAAGGGTTGTTGTTTGTCTGTTTTTAGGACCAATGAAATTGTTTGTGAATCACTAAGCATACGACTTGATAAAGAAGATGTGGATTATACTGCTTGACACAGCTGACAGCTTGTAAATGTATATTTTAGGACAGTTTTGCTGTTGTTTGTAGTTGGTAGCCACAGGGTGCTACAAGCTTCAAGGAAGATATCGACTTCAAACTGCTGTTGTGTTTTTGAACATGACCAGGATCTGCAGCAGCTGCCTTCATGACACTAAACGGCATGGAGAGTCTTCTCAGCCATCGGTATTTCCAAACAGAGAACAGGACAGAGATGTACTCGGACGTTATCACGGCAATCTTACCCAGGTTAAACAACACCGACCTCTCTGAGCCTGTCAACTTCACCATCCAACACAAGAAGGTGCGATCGGATCCATTTAACATTTTAAAAGCACATCATTCAATGGTTACTAGCTTTGGGCCTGAGTAATATACTTTGATCTTATTAGCCATTACCTGAATCTGGTTTCGTGACCTGTGTGTACTGGGAGCATGAATCAGAGGAGAAAGGAGGAGAGGAGACTGAAACCATGCGTTGGTCTGTGGAGGGGTGCTGGGTTGTGGACTCCAATGAAAACTTCACAGTGTGCAGCTGCTCTCATCTCTCCACATTTGCCCTCATCCTGCAGATTGGGGAGGTACTGGAGATTTAAATGCACTGACCAAGTTCCATAACGACGCTTCAATTACTACGTACTCACCTGTGTATTGCCTCCTCTCAGCCTCCACCAGAGGATCCATTTTTAGAATGGCTAAACCGAATGTGCGTGATTGTCGGGCTCTTCTTCTTTACGTTGGCCATCCTCACCTTCCTGCTATGCAGCTGGAACCCCAAAATCAACAACACAGCTCGTCTTCATCTCTGCCTCAGCCTCTCTTTGTCCCATTTCCTGCTACTGTGGAACGACAGCTACGTTGAAGATGAGGTACGATCTCTGCTGTGGGTGTTCAGAATTTCACTGGCGGAAGGAAGTATTTTATAGATTTTTGTTTTGTTTATAAAATACTTCTTATGTTTCCACAGCTGGCCTGCACGGTCATGGCGGGGCTTCTTCACTTTTTGGTCCTCGCCAGTTTTGTGTGGATGCTGCTAGAAGCCTTACAGCTTCACCTGCTGGTCCGGAAACTCTCCAAGGTGCAGGTCATCCAGAGAGATGGACTCCCGAAGCTGCTTCTCTACTTAACTGGTTACGGTGTACCATTTGTTATTGTTGGTGTGTCAGCACTGGTGTATTCTGATGGATACGGTGCCACTGATGAGACGTGAGTGGCAAAAACATGCAAGTTTCTGAGATGAATGCACATCTATCGGCTGCTGCCAATAATAATAGTAAAGACCGCTAATGATTGGATTGCAGGTGCTGGCTTTCACAGAAGCGTAACTTCAGATGGGCCTTAACAGGACCTGTGATTACCGTCCTTGCCGTGAGTGTCACAGTAAATCGAACCTTTCTAAGTTTATTTTCAAACTCACTCTAATTTCTTCCATCAGTTTAACTGCGTCTTGTTCTGTGCTACTTTATGGAGCCTGAAGCCCACATTAGCCAACATGAAGAGCGACATCTCTCAGTCCAAAGACACAAGGTGAGCGTGTCTCCTCCATTTTGCTCATTTATCAACAATTCTGCACTTAAGTTGTTTTATCAGAAGCCGTAGACAGAAGTGCAAAGAATAAGAGCTGAGTAAATGCACAACATGGTACTTTAATCAGAAAAAGCTCAGGATGTAACTTTTATTTTGTGTTGACTGTATCAACCTGTTAAACGGTGGGCGGCTCATGAATACATCTCAACATCATTTGCGCAAATTCCATAATTGACATCATTAAATTTGTGATTTTCTCTCCCCTTGGGAATTAAATTTTTTTTTTTTTTTAGTTTTGGCAGTATGTAGTAAACAGCTGAGAGACGCAGAATCACTGATGTCCTGTGCAACCAACGTGTGTGCAGATCCTACAAGATTCTTGATACACACTAAAAAACCTACAGAACTGTTGTTGTCTCATACCTCTACTTTTGAGTGTGTATAACTTGTAGTACCTCTTTCCTCCCAAAATTATGTAATGCCACTGTTAATTCTCTTTATTGTATTTCCCGCAACAAATAATAGAAATATAGGCCAAGATAGAATCAAAAATGGATGTTCTCCATCAGTGCAGTATTGTTTGCTGTATTGAGCAGCAAAGAAGAATTTCCAGTGCACCAAATGTTTCTGCCTTTCTCTTCACAGACTGATTGTGTTCAAGATCCTGGCCCAGTTTGTTATACTGGGCTGTACCTGGATTCTGGGTCTATACCAGACTAATCTTTTCTTCCAGGTCCTTTTCATAATTCTCAACTCCCAGCAGGGAACTTTCCTCTACATTGTTCACTGTGCCCTCAACAAAGAGGTAGAATCTTTCTGCAGATGCTTTTTCTCCTGTGTGTTGTGTAGAAAGTTTGTTGGCCAACTTTCACTGCGTCTTCCAGGTCAGAGAGGAGTGCATGAGGTGGCTGACGTGCTCATGCAATAAGAACCAGGAAGAAGGATCTGTGGTGAGTTATTCGATGATGGAGGAAGACAGATATGACCACTACCAAACACCCACCTTCTTAATATTGTGTGTGTGTGTGTGTGTGTGTGTAACACTGGGTGATAATTCATGTCAGGAATATTTATTTTGACCCATGTATCTCAACAGAAAGATGCTCCATCAATCTCAGAGGACATGGACAAGCCTGAATAAGAGTCCCACACTTGAAAACATGAGGATAGTTTGTGACAATGAACAGATTTTTAAAAAGAAATGGAAAAGTGAAGACGAATTCAAGTGATTCTTTATAAAGAAGTGTATTCTGTATTTAAAGCAGTCACACTTGAGTGTCTTTAGCTCACAAATATATCACTCTTGCATCACTTTTTTGTGACTCCAGAATGCAGGAAGCGTCTCATCCACGTCTTCTCCATCCAGCCGTATGCTCAGGAAACCAAAACCACTTTGATTTGAGCTAAAAACAAACAGTGAGTCCTCCGGTTCAGCACTAGGAGGGTTCTTGTTTGTTTTTGAGGAATTGTGAACAGATGTTTTCGGACAGTTTTGCTGTCGATTGTAGACGGTGGCCACGGGGCTCAAATAGATTCAAGCAAAATATGTGTGGCTGGCTCTTACTGAGTTCTGGAGTCACAAACAGAAATGAACAGAGCAAAAAGGAGAGGCTAATCCACCAGATCAGATACTCCATGGGTTTGTAAACTGACGTTTTTTTTTTGGACAGTTTCACTCTTAATTGGAGTTGCTATGCGGCACCGTTTGCCTCAAGCTAAGCTCTTTCTACATTCTCACAGAGACGAGATGCAGTATTGAACAAAATGTCCTTATGAGCTGAAGACACCTCTCAGTGAGGGTTTCAAAGACAAAATACACTCGGGGCCAAGTATTGCTTTAAAGCCGGGGTCCATTCCGAACTGTTATTAATGAGCTATTTCTCTTTGTAATTGTTCAATTGTATGCGCATTGGTGTGTATGTCAGCTTCAGTTGCATCTATTATTTATTGTATTTTTTTCCTGATATGGCAGATGCTCATCTATAGAAAAAAATAAATAAAAAAACCTTGACACCATTATCACTGGCATCTTTCTATAAGTTCTTTAAACAGGACATTATCTCTATCTTGCAGTTTGATTCATTCGTATCCGTGCGGACGCTTTCACACACACACACACGCGCACACACACAAACAAATATCTCAACATGTGCCCACAGTTTGTCTTTGTGTAAAACAAAACAAGACATTTTGGTTTTCTTTTCACCGGTGTTGTGTTCACAGTCTGAAGCATTTCTTGGCACGTCCGACTTTACAAGACAAATTTAAAGGACAAGCAAAGACAAACATACTCGTGTTTGTTTACCTGAAATGGTGATTCAGAGGAGCGTACCTGGAAAAAAAAAAAGCAGAAATCTCACATTTGGAAAAGGAAAAAAACAAAACAAACCTTGGGTCTTAATTTATCTTGTTTTCTTTGGAAAAAAATCAATCAAGCTTTATTAATACGGCACATTTCAAACAAACTGAAGTGCTTTCAAAGCTGGTGGCATTACAGAAGAGAATAAACTGGAAAAGAATAGAAAATAAAGTAAAGACGTATATAGCATGAGAAAACAGCAGTAACATGATTAGAATATAAGAGTTAGAGATGTTTCCTGAGATAAATTAAAGCATAACGTGATAAACTCAAAGAAAGTTGGAAGCATTATTTTGGTTGGTCATTTTTCCCTTTGAATAAAACTAGTTGGTATCGTATTTTATATCGCTGGAAAGCCTGGTTAGTCATCTTCACAACAAGTTACAGCTTGTAAGGATTGTGCATTTGTGGAATGAGCAACCCAGCTAAATGTGTGGGTCGTGCCCCCAAAAAGTGCCAAAAGCTGCTTCAATTTGTCATTTTCATCATTTTGAGAACCGAAACGAGGCTCAAAGTTAGGATTCCAGAAGGAGCTCCCTCACTGATGGCGCCATTTCTTTCCCTACGTGTACTGAAGGAAGCCCAACTCTACAGCCCGCCCTACTCTGCTTCTGATCGGCTAACAATAACGGGGCGTAATCCTTCTGTACTCCAAGCCTCGTTTTGGTTTCAGTTTGTGACGAAAAGAAGAAAGGGAATTGCAGGGGATTTTGCCAGTTTTTTGGGGCACCACCCACACGTTCAGCTGGGTTGCTCATTCCACGAATGCACAATCCTTCCAAGTTGTAGCTTGTTGTGAAGGTGACTAATCAGGCTTTCTAGTGATGTAAAATACGGGACCGATTGGTATCCTTAAAGGGGAAAAACAAAACACCGAAATAATGTTTCCGAACTTTCTTTGAGGAGTAGAGTTAATTTAGTCAGAAAGAAAATCCAAGAATGAACGTGAGCTCAAGATAATTGAACTTTTTTTTTTTTGCATTTTTTTAATGAATTAATCGAGAAATATTCCATATATCTTTTATGAAAAAAAAATCAGGCATATTGAACTTTTCAAAAGTATAATCAGACACACATGATGTTTTCAGTCGTGGGCTTTAATTGGCCTTATCCAGTGATCAAAGGGATGTAGCTGGTAGCTTCCTGCTGGTATGACACCCAGAGTTTTATTCACTTACAGGATAATGAAGCCCGACCAATTACCCCAAAGAGTCATGGTGGAGTGACGGGGGTTGTCGATTAGGAAAGCTTCTGAAATCCCCAGTGGAAATTAGTGTGAAGAGAGGAAATAAATAGTCCTGTCTTCTCTCCTCTGCCTCATCAAGTCAGGCTTAGAGGCCTAAATTCACTCATTAACTCTTTTTAACTGCCAGTGGCTGGGGATCTCAATTGCAGCTGATCATAGATTCACCGAATATCTTAGGTAGTCTTCATCAGATATAATGCCTGTATATCAAATGTGTTTTTTTTAGTGGTCCTAATCACTCCAGTGGCTGATGATACTTAAAGACGTAAGATGAGAAGTTTATGATGCGAGCAGCTGGGACAGGTGAGATCCTGCCAGTTTTCTTGTTGGTGTGTCATCATGGACTGGCGGCACGGTGGTGCAGTGGTCAGCACTGTCGCCTCACAGCAAGAAGGTTCCGGGTTCAAGCACGGGATCTTTCTGTGTGGAGTCTGCATGTTCTCCCTGTTCCTGTGTGGGTTCTCTCTGGTACTCCAGCTTCCTCCCACAGTCCAAAGACATCAAGAGGGGACGAGGCTGATTGATACTCTAAATTGACTGTAGGTGTGACTGTGAGTGTGAATGGTTGTCTGTCTCTATGTGTTGGCCCTGTGATGGACTGGTGACCTGTCCAGGGTGAACCCCGCCTCTCACCTGAAGGCGGGCTCCAGTCCTCCCGTGACCCTCTACAGGAAAAGCAGTAGAAAATGAATGGATGGACTCTTATCATCATGGTGTCTCTTTTCTTCAACTGAGTTATAAGGCAGTTCCTGTTTTATTTTGAAATTTTTTCTCTTTTCGTATGAGGTTTGTTCACTACCTGTCTGTCTTTTTCCCACCTTTTTTGAGGGGGGTATCTCTCACCTGTGTCTCATCTGTTAATCAGTCCTTGTCAGTCACAGCTCTGCTCCCAGTGTCCAAAGAGATGCTTCCCTGCCGTGTGTTCTCACATGTTGAGTTTAATCATTCGTAAGATTTGAATTTAAGTTCAGTTTCTTGGTTCATGACCCTCCTTAAATTAGCAGCACCTGTTTTTGTCACGCTGTTGTTTTGAACCTAGCTTGTTTTGTTTTTTTTGTAACATTGCATTTAGCTCCACCTCCGCTCCACCGCAACAGCCTGGACTCCTGTGAAACCCCGGTGTCCTACAATGTGACACCAAGCCTGCTCAACCTTTGCCTGAGAGTCCGTCTGTTCCAGTCTAATGAGGGTTCCTAGCTGCAAGGAGAACAGCCAAAACTGGGTCAGACTGAAAACACGGTGGGCAGGTAAGGCGTCAGCAGCCCAGCTACATCTGAACAGACGTTTATTTGAAGACAGCTGAGCCCTTCTGAGGGAACGGGGGACCCTTAAGACCTGAATATGATATTTCCCAGGGTACCTTTTTTATCTTATTGGTTGGTTTAAAAAGCAGCATTTCCACTGTGGGGGTCTTAAGTTGAATCCTATTATACAGTCAAATAAAGCTGCTGCTCGTGTAGAAGTAATTCCCATGGATGCCACTAGATGCTACAAAAGAGCCGCTGTCATGGTTTGTGTGGATTTCAATCAGCTGATTTACCATTTGTGATAGGAGCTGCTGCTTTAAGCGCTACTACTACTACTACTACTACTACTACTTCCACTACTACAGTACTACTCCTCCATATCGTCACCATAGTGGAATTTTCAACCCATGGATCAGGGTTACTGGTGGTTGGGGGGGGGGGGGGGGGGGGGGCTCGAAAATTTTGTGAACCCTTGTCCATATGGCATCATGACTGATTTAAGACCAAAAAAAATTTATTGTTCCAGTGTTTTGTTCACTGTTGTGTCAAAGAGTAAGTAAAGTAACACATTGGTATTCATGCGTATTTATTTATCAATCCACTATGCATGAATATTTGATTCCAATGATAAGACTGTGATATTATGTATTACATTAATACAAAGGTAATTTAAAGTGTGTGTGTGCGTGTGTGTGTGTGTGAAGAGGTGTGTCCATCATAGGATCAGCTGGAACTCTGTCTGCCTGAGTGCTGATTGCATCCCAGTTGAGTCTAGCGACAATGACCTTAACTCGATCTGTCTGTCCAGGCATGAGCCCACTGTCCAGGCTCGGACAGTGTCTGCGTCATTTAAAAAAAAAAAAAAAGTCTTCACAACCATCTATTCAACCGCCATTGCTCGACAGCACCGTGGTGACACGTCAGTCATTTCGTGGCACCGTGGTTTGTGTGTTTTTTTTGAGTTGGTTCAACTTTCTGAATTGAGGGGTTCCTGTGGCTGCTGGATGTGACGCTGAAACCCAGGGTTGTACACTTGATTACACTTTTCAGTGTTTTCTTCACATTGAGCCCATTTTCCACTCATTTAGAGACAAAATATTAAATATTTTCATGTAAAAGAAAATTCAATGTAAATATATAATTGTTAAATTGCAATATAACATTTAAATCTAAATATTAACTCTTACATTTCATAGACAATGCTTAATATTTAAAATTTTGCATTTAGATGTACATTGAAATTTATATTTTGCTCTAACATTTAGATTTAAGATTTAAACATTTAATTTTTTCAGACATGAGACCATTAAAAAACTGAAATAGCGTGTCTTAGATGATCTAAATGTGAAGGAAATGTCATTAAATCTATCATTTTGAAAAGTGTTAAGTTTATTTTCTGTGCAGCACCTCACCGTGGGCTGTGTAGTGATTCCAACTCTTTGCAGAGGCTGTTGTCTATGTAACATCATGGGATACCAACTGGTGTCAAAGTCAACCTACAGATGAGCAAATTTGTTACATAAAACAGTGTGTGTGTACGGTACATCGTGTCTGGGCCGGAGCGAGGGAAGGCAATCACGCCCATTGATCGAAAGCTGAACTGCAGTCACCCAGATCTTGTCAAAAGAAATCCTAAAGTCAAAATTTTAAAATGTTAGACAGTTGAGTGACAACGGTTCTGATGTGGTGATACCCTGTGAGCCACAGACCAAAAAAAACCAACAACCCCCAAAACAAACAGGTAGTGAGGCATGGAAAAAAAAGAGAGACAGTGCACAGCTTCTGTGTCTCACACTTGCTTCCCTTCACAATAATATACTTTGTTGTCATGGAAACGCATTTGCAGCACTTGAGTCGTGAGACCGGAGTCTGCTTAGATGCCTCTGGTGGTAAACAATCCTGCAAAGACAATACATTGGGTAGCCAAACACCTGCTAGTTGGTCAGATTATGCGTGAAGCAGCCGTGAGCGTGAGAGGTTGCTGGAGACGACAGCTGTGGCAGTGTGAGGTCAGAGCTTTTCCTTCCCAGATACGGGCCTCTTTAAATCAACCCTGGCAGCGGAAGCAGTCTGGCAGATCTATCAGAACAGCAGTCATACATTTCAGCACTTTTTACAGACACGGCACCGACTGAAAAGATTTATCCAAAGTTTAGAGCGTTCGTGGGCTTGTCACTGAGGCTGATGTCCCTCACACCTGTGCGTTGTGATGTCGGGGGTGAAGGCAGAAAGATGCAGCACGATGTTAACGTAACTGACAATAACAGACAATATTTGAATTTATGGTCGTTTTCACCGATAATGACGTCGATCAAAGCACGTCAGCTGTGGTAGCATCCAAACAGAGGTAAGCTGAACAAAGCCATCCATCCATCCAGCAGCCTTCGGGTGAGGGGCGGGGTTCACCCTGGACAGGTCACCAGTCCATCACAGGGCCAACATAGAGACAAGCAACCATTCACACTCACAGTCACACCTACGGTCAATTTAGAGTATCAATCAGCCTCGTCCTCTCTTGATGTCTTTGGACTGTGGGAGGAAGCTGGAGTACCAGAGAGAACCCACACAGGAACAGGTAGAACATGGAGACTCACACAGAAAGATCCTGTACAGGAGCCGGGACTCGAACCTGGAAACTTCTTGCTGTGAAGCCAACAAAATTTTTGAAGGAGTGGAATGCACCAAGCTGGAAAAACTTCTGAAACAGGAAGTCTGCTCAAATTAGCTCCAACAACAAAACCGTGCATTAAGTTTAGTGGCTTGATGACAACTCTCTACTTGTCGTCTTTGTAGCCTGCATTGAAGGATCCAAAATTAAAGTCTTTGGAAGTAAGCGGTGAACATAAGAGGAGCTGTTAATTGTTTGGCTGTCAAGAAGTGTCCCATGCATCAAAGTGTCTTTGTACACGAGAGTGAAGTTGGTGAAGAATAATTTATGACTCGACAGCTGGATGAGGCGATTAAGAAATGCAAGTTGACATGCCAGTATTGTGGGGTTCTGATCAGCAGCACCAACCTGAGAGCTGAAATTTTGTGGTCAGACTAAGTGTGTAGGGTTGGTTTGTTTGTTTTTGAAAATGAGAGACCTTTTCCTTATCCCACTCATGATGACCAGTTCTGATGCTGGTCGCTTAGCCTTTACCTGCGTCCGTCCAGAACAAGAGTGCACCACCGACCGAAGGTGAAGGAGTCGAACGCACTTGTCGTGACCCCCCTCACCTTTTGTCCGGAGCTCAGAAACTTAACGAATGTTGCAGCCAAATTTGTTACGTGAAAATCTTCTCTAGCCAAACTTTTAACCTCTAATCAAAACATAATGAATTAGTTATTTCCCGTGTGATTTCTGTGTTGATGACCTATTCACATTAGCGATGCAGGACGCTGGACATTCTGCCACTATCTGACTAGGCAGGTAGCCGATGTGCACCGACACTGGTGTCGTACGTACAATAGCATCTTTAGACAATGATCATGTTTTCTACCTCCTGAAAATTGCATATAAGCATTGTCAGTTTGGAAAAAGGTTTTTTTTTTTAATTGCCAAAACATTTTAAAGCCCATCATCATATGTTCACTACATTATTTCTTCAGCATAAACAGGTGATTAGCAATATCATAATAAAACAATGACACTTACGGGATCGTGCAGCCATAACTCAGTCAGCAAGTTTTCAAATGACAAATGTGAGACATTAACTGCAAAATAGGGAATTGTTTAGCCTGTATCATGGCTGTTTAACACCTGATGATAAAACCTTGTGCAAAATATATCCTAATATCTACAGGATCTATTTGATCAGTTAGAAATGTACTAATTTCCGTATTTACTTATTTATTGTAAACGTCTTCTGGCACAGTACCTTCACAAGCCACCAGGGGGGGCACAGAACGTCCCTTCACACCTATGAAAACCCCACAAAAACCCATACTAAATATTCTGACATACACTTTGCTGTCATAGCTGTGGGTGAGCTGGACCATGTGATGTGATGTTCATATATCATATGAACATCTATATCATCATATATGTACTGATTCATGAGAAGTGTCAGTCCAGGGGATTGTTCTGTAGCAATTTCAAAGTAACACGGGGCTTCAACACATCTCATAAATGCACGATGGTCATCGGTGGCCATAAACTCAAGATTTCTCTCATATGGATTACCTTAACTATCAAAATATAACCACATATCGGCAAAAAAAAATTTTTTTTACTTGAGTAATCTAAATATAGAATAGAATACCTCTAAAATAAAGACAGGACAGGACCCATTAAAGAAAAAATGAAAGTAGCAACAACGGTTCCGCTGTGTCTCGCCTTCAGTTATTGTGTCTCCCTTCCAATAGATGACTTTTCCTCGATTGCACTGAGTCGGAAATCAGATCAGGACTGACCAAATGCAGCTGGGATTATTAGAGCATGATTTTCCAAGTTAATTCATTTGAAAGCGAGGCTATGACTCAGCTGTAGGGATGCTGGGGGGGAAAAAAGTATATAATATGAAATAAAGATATCAGCAGGAGTACATTACATTTGATGCAAAAGCCTCTTGAGTAGTACAATTGTGGATGATAAACAAGCCTACGGTATGTGCAGGGAAACATTTATCAGCTCATCCTCTCACAAGCGGCCACGGATCACACATTTGTTAAGCATCATGCCTGGACATGCCATTGTGCTGTTGCTTAACAGAGGAGGCACTGATAATGAGAAAATATTAATGAGTCTCAGTGCTGCAGCAGTCTCGGGAGCTGATAGTCCTCCACTGACAGAGAAAAGACAGAGATGGAGAGAGGGCGAGGTAATGAGCTGAAGTCTACACGTGTGACTGCATGTGAGGAAGAGGGAGGAAACACAGCAAGTGAGGAATGAGGAGGGAAAGAATCTTTAATTGGGTATGATCACACCAACATCCTTAATGTAAAATGGAAAGAATCAGACTCGCAGCTTAATTCAGAAAACTGCTGGGTACGTATTCATCTCCCACCCCCACTCAGTCTTTCATTCCTCTTTAAAGGTGCCATGTGTAGGTTTGCTAACTAGAGCGTCATGTCAGTAATGCCACTTTGTCCCTGAAGGGTTGACAGCGAGTTACTGTGGTGCACAGTAGCAGCAACTCAGCCTTACAGAAAAAACAAAATGTAGCACCGTGTAGAAACCGTGAGTAAATACATGTGACTGCTGGTAGCAAAATATCCCAAATGCACATTTTTAGAGTTTAACCCTAAGTTGTGACCTGATATACACTATAATTTGCAACAAAGAATCATCTGGAAAGTCTCACGTGGGAACTGCTTGGGAAAGCAGATGCTAATTGGCTGAGGTGCTTTTAGGCAAGGACACATTTTGTGGTGGCTTTCAGGGTGGACAGTCAAGTGTGTGTTCCCCTTGATTAAATAAAGGTTGAAGAAGATACGTTAGCATATTTACTTCACATCAGCTGCATACATTAGTCAGTTGTACATTAGCTTGTTATCAGGGACGGAGAAAGACTTGACTTGTCCTTGCAGAATTCTCATGAGTTATTGTGGTTTCAACAGCGCGCCAAATCTCACCCATAGTTCCTTTAATACTCTTGGACAACACGTGATCCTTGTCACTGACCATCTTAATGCAGCTGGATCAGTTCAGATTTGTTAAAATCCTACCAGGACAACCATTAAAAGGAGGGGTAGGGCTTTTTTTTTCTTTGTTTAATGTATTCTTTTCTTTTCTTTTTTTGATTCAACAAAAGAAATACGATATACAAAAAATATGGCATAAATCTGTCTAAACCGTTGTTTTTTTTTAATCATACCCTGATCATGAACCCTCCCTGCTCGCTCCTCACAACCTACACTGACAATAAATTATCACAAATAAAGCCTCGAAGTCTAGCTAAGTCTGCTAATGGGTTCCTTACTGCCCAAAAGAGAGGCTGCTACTTGCCGTAGGCTACGTCCGTAGCTGAACCTTTAGATTCTTTTAGACTCCTCCGGCGAGCAAATGAGTCCCCAAGAATCACTGGCCTCGCACCGAGCCTTTTATCCTTCTCCCTCTTATCAGCTGCTTGTTCTATAAAAGGCCTTTTTCTTTTGTCTGTTTTCTTCTGGATCCGTGCTCGTCCTCCTTGATGCTGCTCACCCAACACCGATCCAAACAAGGCGTTGATACTCGCTTTAGGCTTCCCGGGCTCAGCCTTTTGATGGACAGCCAAGCTGCCCAATCAGGTGCATTCAGGTTCCGGCTGTTGATGGACAGCTCAACAGTTCCAACCAATCTAAGTGGTAGCAGTTTTTGATCGGGTGGAGGTACATTTGGCCCTGCACCCCTGATGGACTATGGATTTTGATGTTTCCCTTTTTAAACATCATGGTTTATTGATTACCATAGACATCACGTCAAATTCAGGGATTATAACAAAATGTACATAGAAATCTGGGAGCCTCCCCCTCCTTTAATAAACCTCACTGCACAAAACCATCCCCCCAATCATTAGAATGTAACTTTGTGTATCATTTTCTCAATCCCTAACTTCCTTGTTTGTCGACTTGACTGGAAGCTTCCATTGAAACTGCCTGTCTCTTTCTGCTCTGACAGTTTATACTTCCACTTATCAGGAGCCGTCGCTATTTATTCACTCCTTGTGGTGTAGTTAAGTGCTCCCATGGGTTTTTACTTTACTGACAAAAAAAAGAAGCCAGCAGATGTCCACTGCAGTTCAGCTATATTGCACTATGCAGAGGTCTGTGCATTCTCTCTCTCTCTCCCTCTCTCTCTCTCTCTCTCTCTCTCTCTGTCTCTCTCTCTCTCTCTCTCTCTCTCTCTGCCGTCCTCTCCCGCCGTGTTGCTGAGCCTGCGACGTTAACAGTGGATGAGGGGGGGAAAAAATAATCCTAGCTTTGGCCAACGGACGCTCCATTTGGAGGGGAAATAACTAAAGGTACTGTCCTAAATTACCTTTTTATACGCTTTGCTCTGCCTTCGTTTGATTTGATGCAGCATTTGTGTGATGAAGGAGACGTGATGGATGTAACGGCAGAAGGAGCAGCACATGCGATAGACTCCAACGCTCTGCTCCTGGTTGACTCCTCTTTATGCTGCAACAGAAAGACAGACATATGGTCGGGTCTTTTTCTTTTTCTTTTTCTTTTTCTTTTACAAGGGAGACGAAAATCCTGATCTTCTTATTTGGGCTTTGCGTTAAGTGTGTTTGTTTTGGTGAGACCGGCTATTATTTGGAGTGCGGTTTCTACTGTTTAATTTCATGCTACAGTTTGTGAGCCAGGCTTGTATTTATGTTGAGTTCTGCGGGCAAATATTGGACTGGCTGAGTGAGCGCCATGGACAGATGTGCGAAAGGGATTTAGTGTCGAGGGAGACATCACGCAGGGGATAAAAACTCTGTGTGTGTGTGTGTGTGTGTGTGTGTGTGTGTGTTTGTGTGTGTTTGTGGGTGAATGGCCCAGCTTTCCAGCAGCGTTGTCTACTCTGTCGTTGTCCGATAGGCGCCACACTTTACCTGCAATGAGGGCTTCTCTTGTGCTCGTGCGTGCGTGCGTGCGTGTGAATGATTGAGAGACCTAGAGAGAGAGAGAGAGAGAGATTCCCTGCCAACAGCAGCAACAGTGTCCGACTACAGACCGAGACCACACAGATTCCGTCGCCCACACATTTTTGGACCGCCAGTATCCGGAGATACCGCAGCAGCAAGTGTGTGAACATACACATACACACACACAAACACAAACACACACACACACACACACACACACACACACACACACACACGGACACGGACACGGTCTGCAGACACTTGGACTTGCTTGTGTGTGGACGTAGCATCGGGACTTACTGTCCATGAGCGCATATTCGCCATGTGAATCGCTGAGCAGAGGGTCAGCACCACGGACAGCGCCGTGTGCTGACCAGGCGCTTCGCATGTCGGAGGAGATTGAACGGTTTTAAGATGCATCAACATTTTCTGCCTGCAAAGCCAAAACGCTGGAAACGTTACCTGCTCACTCTAAGTGATTGGATGACAACAACAACTCATAATAATAATAAGGATAATGATAATCGTTTACCACATAGCCATTTCCATTTCATGTTTTTAATTATTTTTATAGCCCATATGTAATATTTCATGTGATGTTAACCTGCCATAGAGTAAACGGCCTGTTCATGTCTAATAAAAAGTGTAATAATAATAATAGGGACTGAATGCAGGCAGTAAGCAGGGTGGTATACAGCCCCTCTCGCCTCAAACCTTAAAGACAAAGCCATTGTTAAAGTAAGTGCATTTTATGAGTACATCTGAGGTTAAACGTGTCCAGCGTTTTGTGCAAATTGTAAACTGATGCATGAACATTCATTTCTATGGATTATGGAGGAAAAATTCTAATCTGAATTCAATTGAGCTGTCAGCGAAGCCACTACAGTCAATTGATTCTTGTTTTAAACTAAAGAGATGCATGTCAGTAGGACAGTTCTGTTTCTTTAGTCAGAGGTTGATCAATAGTCAGTGAGTGCTCCATCAGCCTCAGCCCAACCTGACAGTAGGTTATATCCCTCCACTGAGTCGATGGCTTCCCTCTTATACACCTAGTAGTCAATTTGCTTTCACTGCAGTCAATAGAGGAAACCTCCCAGAGACCTTTGCTGCCCCAACCCTAGCCAGCCTCTTTCAATCATAAGCCACACCCACTTGATTTAAGAAGAGATGCACTCAAAACTACAGCTGCCTTTTGTTTCCTCGTTTCCATCTCCAAACCCCGCATTAATTTGTCCCATCTGCTTCATCTCCCTCGTTCCTCATGATGTCAATGATTCCTGATGTTGCTCCTGGAGGAATGATGAGCACTCTCCAATCAATGGCAATCACAGATCAGTGGTGTAGCAGGGGAAGAGAAGACAGGGGAAAAAAGAGGAAAGGAAATCAGTTGAGGAGGCCAGCCTGGGAGACCTGAATAATGACCACCTACCTAGCAGCCTGCGGCCTTGTTGCTGTGTAATCTTGAGTTCATCAGAATACTATTGAACTACGTTGGCCATAAGTCAGGGAATCCATAGTGTTGTCTGTTGGGGCTGCGCACAAGAGGTGACGGATGTTATAGCAGGAAAAACCCGAAGTGGCATTTTCTTCCTTCTTGCTTGTAGCTTGTGTGGTGGGAGGCATCCAAACGGACCGTGGTTGTACTGAGTAGCATGACGTGAGGCGGAGGACCACAGGATGAGGACACAGCTGAACAGGGAAGGCAATGACACAGGATGCAATCAGTTGTGTTATTGGGGTAATTTCACCTGACTGATGATTAAAATAAAAGCATCTCCGATTTCATCATCACTCCACAGCTCCACCTGCATGTTGACTGCCTTCTCCCGTCCAAAGCCAGATGAGCCGAGTAGTTATTGAATAGTTAATAACAAGAGCCATTAGTGCCTTTTTATTTTCCTGACCTCGATACACTGAGAGGCCAAGACACTTAAGGCTCTTGTGACCTAATTAATTCACCTCACACTTGAATGCAGGTCAAATGAATGATGGTCCAGAGGAGGTGGATCGTTGCTTGTCTCTTCGTGCTACTACAGTTCCTGCTGATCGGTTCTCTAGTTGGATTAAAGCCAGAAACAAGCACATTATCTCCATGTAAGAGTTAGTATTTCATACCTTTTTGTAGGGATGTGTAGCACGAGGGTGCGTCCACACTGAGGTCATTTTTCCATCTTGCTGTTTGTTCTGGGATGCGCAAAGATAACGATCACACTCAGGTTTCGCACCAAACACGAGGACTCAAACGAACTCAGGTGTAATGAGTGTGTTGGTAATCTCTGTAAACAGATTCTGTATATAAATACAGAACTTGTTGGCAGGGGAGGAAAAGGCCAGACAGGGAAGCTTCTGGTTTCTGACTGAGCAGCTTTGACCGATCAGGCCTCAGTTGACAAGTCAATGTTAATCTGTGTGGGCCGCAAAAGGGAGTCTTGGACTGGAGTTCTGCTGGGTACACCAGAAACCTGAAATACTGGCCCTTGTTCCCAGAGGGAGTCATCATAGTTGATGGATCCCAAGATTAGAGTGGTGAGAAGCTAATCCCCCCCCCCCCCCCCCACACACACACACACACACACGACGGTGTACTCATGACCCATAACATCTCCTGGCTTTGGAACTTTTTGGACACATCAGAGCATCAAATCTGCAGCTTTTTGCATCGCAGAAAGAAAAAGATACATGCAAAAAAAAAGAATGTAAAAATACCAACTGGTCTGAACCCAGGACTTTACTCCTGTATTGACTGTCCTGCCCCACACAAATCTTACCAATGGTGAACTTTCTCACATTAATTTCTCCTTTTTGGGTTTGTTGTCAATCAGCTGATGTGACCTTTACCGCCCCTAACGTGGTTTGGAGTGACAGATTATTGTTCCCTTACATTTTTCTCGTCATCGAAGCAAACCAGAAAACCTCCCACGCTGACGGATTCATCAACTGGTTTGGACCACGGCAAACGAACAAGCGAAGGAACAAACGGTGAAAGAGCAGAAGGATGAGAGGATGATTGACGAAAGAAAAATCACTAAATCACACACTAACAATAACTAACTAGTTGCCATTTAGAACAAGTTACTAATTTATATGAAGAACAAAATGACCCACGCCTTAACATCTAATTTCCTCATATATCTTATGACTATAAAATGCACACTAGGTTTTTAATGGACAATATGAGTCTATCCATGGCTGCTATGGTCATAGACTGTCCAAAAAAATTGGGTTCTCTGTTGCTCCACCGCATGGACTTTCTTCACACATTTCAGTACTTTTGCTTCGCCGTTGCAGCACCGAGTCGTGCGTTCTCATACCTTTTTGATAATGAGTGTTTATTCAAGAGGGCCTCACCTTCTGTTTTCCAGCCGCGCTCTGGATTTCTGTATCCATAAGGATTATGTAAAGATCTAGAGAGGGATAACCCTTGGGGAAACATGTTCACTCCTCCACATCACATCTTTGGCCACCGCACATTCAGCGCTCTCTCTCTCTCTCTCTCTCTCTCTCTCTCTCTCGCACTCTGTGTCTACCAGCTACTGCGGCGCTCTGTGCAATCAATACTACCGTCATGTTTCACAACAAACGTCACTCCCTCACTGCCAGGAACCTGTGGGAGGTCCCCTTGGGCGACAGACTGAGAGACATGGCAAACACTGATTCGCTGACAAGGTTTCAGAACTGACACAGCAACAACCGGTCTGAGGCTTTTTCTTAGCTGGACCCTGCAAGGTGCAAATGCGGGGGGGGGGGTTGTCAAGGTCTTGTGAAACCCATCGACAGCGCCCCCACAGCACAATCTCTGTTAACATGGCTTCTCAAGAGGTCTGAGTTGTAGAAACTTGAAGATGTTTCACACTCTCTTCTCTTCGGAGAAACTGGAACGCCGCTCCAGTTATGTTTTTATTTGACACATAAAAGATGGTGAGCAACAGTTGTTTTCTCCCCGGGGGGCCCCACTGACTTGGATAAAGTAAGCGAAAGGCCACAAATTGGAACTGAACTGTGTTTGTTTACTCTGTTTGGCGAGCAAGTGTGACAGCATGGAACTAACTTCCACTGACTGTTGTGAGATGGTCGACTGCTCTGTAAAAAATATTCTGCCTGGCAATTAAGTTGAAAGACTATTCCAGGGCTTTATTTATTTTTTAGTCATGCTTTTGCTGTATTGGCAAGTTTTTGGCTTTGTTAGCATGCTTGGTTGAAAAAGGATATTCCATGAGCCCTGCAATGGTTTCTCAGACATACAGATTCTGATTCTTTCATGACCACAGAATTCGAATGAGCTCATGGCTGCCTTTTAAGGATTTTTGTTTTTCTTTGAGGACGTTGCAGGCTGGATCGAGACGGCCCGAGGGCCGGTTCTTTCTTATGGACCAAAAGACCGAACAAGACTGAAAGAGGAGTGTGCAAAAATCAACAAGACGTTCGCTAAGAAAGTGACAGTTTGGGATGAAAGCAGTCTTATTTCGATTTGCACAGGCTTTGGGAAGGACAGGATGATGTTTGTGAAGAGATGAATATGGGAGTAGGGGTGAGGTCCAACATAGATTTGAGACGTAGGGCAGAGGGCCACAACTTATTAGCATTAGTGAGAAGAGCATAAAGAAAGTATTTGCCCTGGTGTACACATTTTTGATGGTGGGAGAAATACACCAAGTGAAAAACACACTCAAAACACTGGAAGACTACACTGAGTCCACATAGAAGAGACAAGGGAAGGCCGGGGTCTGCCCCTCTCCACAGGGTGTGCTTGGAGGTAAGTGCTCTTCCTTGGAGGTATTTCTGTAGCCGTGTGTGCAGCCTTCCAGTGCCAGACCTGGTTGAATACACTCTTTATGTCTACAAGGATACAATGCACACTGGAGGTCAGCAGTCCTGTTGTTTGGTCTGAATCCCAGTAGTTTGTCAGAGATATTGAACGGTGCTTTTTCAGATTTGATTTTGAGCCTCTTTTATGAAACAGGGCTCATTCAAGGGAGCATGCCATGAGAGAATAGAACCTGGAAGAGACCGTCAATTGGACCGGTCAGTTCTACTGTGCGGGAATTTCATCAGGCCCTGATACTTTTATCAGATTCAGGTCCCACAAGATGCTTTTGGTTTGAAGAGAAAAAGTGCTAGTAGAAGATGATGTGGATGCTGTGGATGTGGCCTCCTCACTTGCAGTGATGGAGGGAATTCCTGTGTGTTCAATGACTTCCCCAAGAGAATGGACTCGAATGGTAAATGGACTCAATTTTATATAGCGCTTTTCTTCCTTAGAGGCACTCAAAGCGCTTTACAGTGTCATCTCATCCACCCATTCACACACACACACACACACACTCACACACTGATGGTGGAGGCTGCCATGCAAGGTGCCAACCTACTCATCAGGAGCAATTATGGGTTCAGTATCTTGCTCAAGGACACTTCGACATGGTCACCGGGGTCGAGGATCAAACCAGCGACACTTTAGTTACTAGACGGCCACTCTACCCCTGAGCCATGCCGCCCAGAATGCAGACACTTGTACGCTGCTGTCGCAGGTGCTGACCCATGCTTGTCTATGTAACTCTCACACTGGGTGTCATAATCAATCAATCCAGCTTCATAAATGGTGACTGACTTATTTTCATAGCACTGGCTGGTTCCGTAATCTTCCTCTTTGTAATCACCTTCATGTTGGAAAACACTCCTGGAATCCAGCATTCACAGATTCAACAACAGTTTTTCTGCGCTGCCCCTCGTATCAGGTGAAGATTTCATATTTCCTCAACACGTTCACAGCTCAGCTCTTCATGACTGCAGCGACTAAGTGGTGCAACGTGACCCGACGCTAGCAGAATAGCTCAGACGGGGTCAAGCTGTTGAAGGTTCACTGACGGGTGGCAAAAGTGACTGTTTTCCTGTTGTGACACCCTGAATCGCCGTGTTTGTAAATCTGCTTCTCAGAAAGACGTGAATGTCATGTTTAGATAGGTCTGTGAATATCTGCAGTGCACGTTCACGAGCAACAAACACGCACACAGAGTTATGCACCATGCAGGTATATGAAAGTATCCATGCTTCTCTCATGGTATCACTATTACCTCCTGTTATTTTCTATACAGCTCAGGAAAATAAATCACTTAGCTGATCCTCTGCACGTCTGCACAAATGATCATTTCCAGCATATTGATAGTTTTTTTTCCTGTATAAAGGACTATGCCGTAAAAAAAGAAAACGCGCTGCAGTCAAATTCTGCCTAGAATGCAACAAAAGGAGGTAAAAATTAATTCAACTATTCTAATCTTCAATGGAGGCAAGCCTTTGGATGCATTTCAGATTTAATAATCTCCCGAGGAAGAAAGACATGACTCATACAATATGCAGCTGTTACTCTTACTGGGCTCCTATTTTCAGGCTCTTATACTGCAGTGCACTAATACAGAAGGGATTTGAATCATGCTTTCAGTGCACCGCAACATAGAAAGAGTTCATCATCTTCCATTTAATCAAAACCACTATCTGAACCCCTGAAAGGAGACATATGGAAGGTGTTAATGCTTTTGAACCACTTGAGACACAACGGAAACATGAAAGAACATGGACATGACGAGGGCAAAGTACTGAACTTCAATACCTTTATGGTACCGACTGAATTGTTTCCATATGTTTGTGTAGTGAAAGATGTCTTGTCGCTTTATTTGATTCAGAATCATATATTTTATTGATCCCCAGGGGAAGTTCTTGAAGCTGGCCATTGATGGATTGAAAGACGTTAAAAAAATGCCTCATCAAACAAAAGTCATCAAACAAACCTGCTAGTGAAGGTGCGGCTGCAGTTCAGCGTCGCTAAAACAGGCAAACAAGTCAAATAGCAGTGAAAAAGTTGGAAAAAAATAATGAAAACCAGCAGACGCAACAGGTTCCAGTCCGACACATGCGCGCTTCTCTATGTTTGTGTTGTAAAGCATAGATAACCAAGACGAACCAAATCTCGAATCACACGGACGTGACACTGAGTCCTCTGGGTGCAGCACACTAATTTAGGATTGACAGCAGGATGGAGAGCAGGAGTTGGCATGCTTGTTTAAGAGATGGATGAGTTTGAGCATGCTCTTAATGTGAAAGGACAACACCACAAGTTGGCCAGTACTATTGGCACAGACCTCAATGTGTTGATTAACTTCACATAAACTACGATTGGAATGCAGTGCCTGAAGTAATGGATTTTTCTATTGTTCAAGAAGAAGAATCGGCTGGGTACACGTTTTGAAAATGTTTGAACAGAAACCAGTTGAATGCATGTGAAAGTAGAACAATGGCAAAATTACTGAAAAATGATTTTAGTTTAATTGAGAAAACCAAAAAGGCAAATGACTCAACTGTGTTACATTTGAACAAAGAAATTATCCTTAATATGAATGTGTAAGGATGGTCTGGTGGCTCAGTGGGGCTGACATTCTGCATGAGTGTTTAGTTTGTATAATAGTGCGTGTGTGTGTGTGTGTGTGTGTGTGTGTGTGTGTGTTAGTGTTCAGTAAGGACACCATCTGCCATCGTCTTTCCTTTGAGCCAAACCTCCACCCCTATTAACTCACACCCTTGCTCACATATACACAAAATGCTTCGGCGCTCAAGTTCGATCAAGAGTAAAATCTCACTGAAAGAGAGAGAGAGAGTGAGGGAGAGAGAATGCGAGAGTGAGAGAAAGTGTGAGAGCGTGCTGGAAGGAGAGAGGGTGTGAAACACAGAGCTCTGTAATTGTTGAATAAAAATTACACAAAGCTAAAAAGGAAAGTTGTGGTGTACGTGAGTTCCAGCCTCTGGCGTGTTATACTCACATTAGATGGATACTTACATATTTGCCGGAACACGTACTTGCGCACACATAAGCACAAATATAGAAATACAATTACACACACATACTTGCACACACGTACAAAGTGGATTTTGGAATAATGCCTTGTTTTTTTGTTTTTTTCTGAACTGCCCTAGATTCATTTGGCATCTGTGTTGCACAATCATCTCTCTCTCTTTCCCTCTCTGTTGTTATCGGTCTGGTTTTCCTCTCACTTGCAAATATATTCACACACACTCACGCACGCACGCGCATGCACACACCCATACACTGACACTTTCCATTGCCCTCTTTCTTGTAGCCTGGCTCTCTTCTTGAATCGTACTCTCTGCGTCTCCTTCTCTCGCTCTCAGATCAAACTGCTAAGATCTCGATATAAATATTTTAGCTCTGTCACCCACTCTGCATCTGCAGTTTCACAGGAAGACACTATCTATTCCTTGTGTGTGTGTGTGTGTGCCTAGTTAGTGGGGTGAGTATGTGTTGGCATGTCCTCCTGAAGCATCTGTTCGCATTTTAATGTGTTACACAGCCTACAGATATGGGATGGAGGTTTCTTTTTTTAATTTGGTCTCCAAATGTGTCCAGAATCAGTCAGATCTTGCTTGAAATGTACAGAAAAGCCTCATTACAATCACAATAACCAATCAATAACCACATCACCAAACTTTGAACTCCAAGTGACAATCGTGGTCATCATATCAGAAATACAATAACTGTGGTAAAGTGACTCACTGCTGTTGCAGTGCTGTTTTCTCATTGATTCTGCTTTGAAATAATATCCCAGATATTGAAAAACAAAAAATGTTTGAAATGACTCAAAACAGGTGCTCCATCATCTTCTGGCGTGCGTGGCATCATTACAGATAGAAAACATGGTGGCTCACTGGTACAGGTGGATAACCAGGACCAGCTCTGGCTCTGCTACTCTCCCTCCTCGTGCTGCAACCTCACAGCCCACTCAGTTACAGGAAATAAAAAAAAAGATATTTTGATTTAAAAATACAAAAGCAGATAACCGATGGTCTAAGCATTAGCAAGCTGTTAGCCTCTGATCTCACAATGTAATATCACGGCCTGGAGCTGGTTCTATCGGTATTAAACATGCGCTTTATTTAATTTGAATTGTGATTTTAACGTATTGAAAGATCCTTCAAACCAATCACATAATAATCAATTCGTCGTTATTGGTTACTTTGGTGTATATTTCTAAACTGCTATGGCAATATAGTTACTGACTAGTACGTTGTTGTTTTTTAAATCATTCCCTTTTAGGCATGATCATTATCCATGCGAGTGGAGACATGCATGTAATTAGTTAGTAACAAATAGCGCCAGCTTACCCCGGTCATGAACTCTGTCAAAAGTGGCCCCGCACTTGTAATCTGGTCTGCTGTTTAAACCTCTAAACTGTTTGCACTGGAGTTCAAATACACCATGCAGCTTGTATTTTGCTTTTTCAGTCACCTCTCTCCGTAACTCACAAATTAAAATACCTGTTCAAAATCTAAAAGCTGCATTTCGATCAAATCTGAAATTAAACAACTGAACTTCGCACTCCAGATGTTCAAGAGAGTTCCTTTCTGCATAGAGCTTCTCCTGTTAGCGCAGGTGTTTGGTGTAGGTCTGGTTCCGGGAGTTGTGGGTGTGTGGAGGGATTTTCCTGCTTGGTTGGTGGGGGGGCAATCTCATGTCCAGCGGTAGATAAGGACTGCTATTAACTCACAAGATCAATATTCTTCACTAGGCTGCTGTGGCACTGAGGAGGCTTGGGGGAGTAACAAGTCGGACACATTACAGCTTTAATAGTCCAAACTTAGGGGTCCAAACATTATAAAGTTGTTGGAAACCAATTATTCAGTTGATATGTGCAACTTTACCTTTAGTCACGATAAAAAACATAACAATGGCGAAAGCAAAATGGAGAGAAATGAAAGCAGGATATGAATCACTGAAAGTTGGCATGTTATCAGCACTTCATGCTTCTGCTGGGCCTCTCCACAGACACGGTCGGCCATCCGTGTGTGTGTGTGTGTGTGTGTGTGTGTGTGTGTCCCCTGGTCACTGCAGTCTCCTCTGGTTGTCGCGGGGGGGGGGGGGGTGCCTATTCACGAGGGTGGAGGTACTGGGGGCAACAGTGTGATCCTCCTGGTGCTATGTCAGGTGACTCCACATGTGATGGAGGTGCACGGAGCATGTGTTGGTCAATGGGGCTTCCCAGAATGAGCAGAAGGGGCAGAGCAAAGACCAGGCCACGCTGGAAATAGGTGAACTTGGTTATATACAAGTAGCGGCAAAAAAAGGGAGGAAAAAAAAAGAGATAGCTGGAGAACCAGGTTCATAACGTGACTGCATCATCTACTGGTCCTGCACTGGTCACAGGTTATGGTTTACAATCTTCCTTCATTGCACCCTCAAGGATTTCTTCATACAGATGACTTCATATTCAGGTTTTTGAAAGTAAAATAAATGTGTGTGTTTATGCTGTGATGGTGATGTCAGTGTTTTAACTAGAAAACCCTCTAAATGCTCAGAGAGCAGCAGCATCCCACTCCTGGTGTCGCCGCAATCTTGAATATCAACAAACATTCTTGAAGGCATTTTAAAAATCTTAAAAAATAACTATCATTATTTGTCAGCACAGTTAGAAGCATTATCACTTACATTAGTATTCACACGGTTACTTAGAAGCACTACTAGATAATACAAACTGTATTTTGCTCATTTTTTAAATCCGTGTTCAAAATGCATCTGTGCATGATACACTCACACACCTGCATGTTCCGTGTGTTTTGTCCCAGGAAAGAAACACAGATGCAACAAAGCTTCAACAAGAATGAAATGTCAGAGGAGCATCACTGCACTTCTTGTGTCATTCCAGTGGCTTGTGAAGGATGTTTTTAACACTTCTAACAGTGTGTGTGTGTGTGTGTGTGTGTGTGTGTGTGTGTGTGTGTCACCGGCTGTGACGTGACTGATTTACAGCCTATATGTTCTTATATTTAAAATGGAGAGTCTCAGAACCCCCCAAGAGTTCTAAATATGTCCCTCCTGAGCCACAGTATCTCCACGTCCTTTCTCTCATTGCTGTGGTCAGTAAGGTTACATATGTCACTGAAAACTAGTAAACTTAGAGCAAGTTTGTGTGTGTGTGTTTGTGCGTGGGGGGGTGAGACAGGAGGGGGCACACACTTTAGTGAGGGTACAGTGCTGCAATGAGAGTGGACAAACAGGTGTTTGGAGGGCAAACAAGCAGGGATTAGAGATCAGAAGCACATCTCTCCTACTAAAAGCAGGCAGAAATGTACACCCGACGCTTCCTGTAGTACTTCAGTCTTAATACAAACTGTCTTCAGCCTTGGCAGCGTGTACTTACCTTCATTCAGAAGTTTCCTCCATTCAGATTTTCTCAGATGACGCTGAGTTAAACTCTCCGGCTGAGAGTCTGAACTCATGAAGGATATAATGTAGAAACGAGCTGTTGGCTTGAAGAAATCAATAATAAAAAAAACCCCAACCACCTCTACCTCTCTCCTCACTCAATAATAATATTGATTACTGTTGTTTTTTTTTATTGTGTTTACACAGCAGTGCTGAATCACACACATTATAGGCTCAAAACAAAAGCAGGCGTATGCTGTTAAACATTTGCCTAAGCCAGATGCATAACACGTAGTATACACACACACACACACACACACACACACACACCATCTACACATCTTTGCACTCCTGGGGGTTCAGTTTTCACAAATGCTCACACTTAATCTACCAGCCAGGCGACAAAAGCTTGCTCGGGTTTGTGTGGGAATGCAAGTGTGTGTGTGTGTGTGTGTGTGTGTGGGGAGAGTGATGTGCTGCTGGTTGCTTTATTTTGTACTTATTGGTAAAATGTGATTATTTACTGATGCTACGTGTTTGCATACATCAAAGGAAGATGTGAAGGTGTTGCTGTGGAGAGATTCTATAACCTGGAAGGTGATGTTCTGAGGCAGCAACACTTCTATTACATTTTGCACGCTTTTATTGCTCTTATCATAAACAATCCACCGCACGTCAGAGATGAGACTGACTTGCACATCTGTATTGCCAGGAATTGTGCTGATTGTGCAGAGAATCAGCCTGACACTGCAGGAAGTAAAGAAAGGTGCTGCTGAGGTATGAGTACCAGCACAAACACTTCCTCTAGCCACTAAACAAGTCCACCCATCCAAAGTACATACGTCGCGTTACCTGCCCGCTACGCTTTTACTATTTCATCACTTCGCCTTACCTTCAGACAGCAGTTTCCTCTGGGGACTACATTCCTCGACCTCACAACGTCTATATTCCTGCACACAGCCGCAACCGTATCGCCGCACGTAGTATAACGCTGGCTGCATCAGTGTCTCGTACAACCCCAAATCAAAATACCTCAACTATCCCTTTAATATCAGAAGAATTTGTATATGTTCATGTCTTGAGTGTTGACGCCGCTCAAGCGGAGGAGAGGCAGAGAAAGACAGAGAGATAATACCAAAGACCTCGATCGCCCCTCTCTCTAATCTACGAGCATGTGAGACAACAGCAGCACTCAACCCGATACCTGAACCCTTCTGCCAAACGTTTGGTCCAATCATTTGCATTGGAGCCGTTGGCAGGCTACAAGCGTTGGTGTATGTTCACAGGCATAGCTGACAGCATGGATAGTAATTTTACAGCTTGGCACCCTGAAGGATATGTGTGAAGAGAGAGGAAGAGACTCTTGGCCTTCTACCAATGAAATGACCATTTTACTGCAGAAAAGTCAACGTGCCAACTGTTAAAATAAAAAAAAGCATAAACGGGGAAGTGAGACAAAATGAAAGAGCTGACACATCCGGAGGTAGATGTCTCATTCATGCAGGAGCTTTTATTCCTCATACATGCGATGTGACCATTAAGACTCAATCACAAAGGTAACTTTTCTTAGAAACGTTGCAGATTTCTCCCACGAATGCGTCACGTTAATGAGAGACAGAGGAGTTTGCTGGGAGGACATGCAGGAACATTACTAGAGTGATTTACCGGGAACCGCGTGTGGAAATGTGAAAAGCCTCAGAAATATCTGTGTATAAGCAGTTGTATTTGAAAAGAATTTGTCCATTACTTTTACCACATGCAAAATGTGGATTAACAGAAAATACATGGAGGAGGTTGTGGGAAATGAGCTGCCAGAATTTTTCCTCTTCAGAGATCTCAGTTGGAGGAATATTATCTATGAGTGTGTTGCACTTGTGCAGCCGAACACACATTACACACGTCTGTTCACAACCACATTGATTTCTCAGGTACAAGACACACACTAACACGCACCCTCACATGTTTCCTTGTGGATCACACATGTGATTCCCTGCTGGATCACTTGTGAGGAAACACAGATGGAGTAAACACACACACACACACACACACACACACACACACACACACACACACACACATTTACCTAAAGCCATGACCCACTGAGAAAACAACATCCTGTACAAGCACTTCTCATGTCAAGTTTTTTATCTTTAGTCACTTTATCTCCCTCCCTTCCTCGACTTCTCCCTCTCTCTCTCTCTCTCTCTCTGTCTCCTGCCTGCAGCTCTGCAGTTTTCTCTGTGGCAGATTTTGCCTGCCAGTGCTAAGGACACATGTGCCTAGAAGGGAAGACAAAAACAGACAGACAGATGGGTGGGCGACTGATATAGATGGGATATATTAGAAGCTCAATTTCAGCTCTCCTTCCTTTCCCTTCCACTCTGCAATCACAGGTTTTACTTCAATTCTTACTGACATTAAAAATCGTTGCGTGGAGGGAGAAAAAAAGTCCAGTTGATTCATCTGTTAGCGCTGTTATCTAACCAACGGTGACACACCAGATGTGGGCTCCCTCTCAGCCTCAGCTGGCACACCTGACTCACCCAACCACGCACACACCTGCTCTCCTCAGACACTTACACCGTTGCCTCCGCTGACACCCGTAATGTCTCGCCTTACAGGTTTTTTATTTCTGTTTTCATCAGAACATGTATGACGTTATCTTAAAGGCTTGTGGAGCTGGTAGCGTGCATTCACGTGGAACCAAAGGTAGACTTTTTTTTTTGTAGGGAAATAAAAGCCACATCATATTCTCCGACTTCCTTTTAACTAAAATTTTTTAAAAAAGCAAGCAGATGATACAAACTGAAGTGGCTTTATACAGCATGAGGAATAACAATTAGTTGTTTGCATATTCAAATTAATCATGGAAATTGTCCTGATGAACACTATGCAATGCCCCAATTTTGCTCTTCATTTGTGTGTAAAAGAAATGCCTCCCCCTTATTATCTGCCTGTTGAGTACGGATGATATTATAAGCACTAGGACGTCTTTCAAGAATAATTGAGTTTCTTGTGTATCACATTGAGCTTGTGTGTCTCCCGACAATGTAGCTATTGTGTCAGGCTAATTAAGAGATGCTTGCATGCTAAGATACAGATGGAGGGGTCATCACTTTCTCACGCTCAAGATCGTTTTTTTCTGTTCCCGTCAGAAATTAGAATCTCACATGTGTGGTTTTATAAGCTGAAGATTTTGCAAGACTGGCGATGTTAATTAGAATTAAGCCTGACAACCTCTGAACAGCTATATCCCGTTAGCTTCGTGCCTTCTGATTATACGCTACAGGTAACTACTGAGCCTGGAGCAAATTGGCGCACATTTTATGTTAATGTTGGTATGATCAAACATGTTGTCCTTTCACTCTCTTGTAATGACTCGCTCCATTCTCACACTCCATTCCCACACTCCCATGCACGAGACTGAAACAAGCAGGAGGTGCATTAGCACCTCTGAGACTGCTGAAACAAGCTGCATGGCTTGCTACTTGATTAACCCCAGGCCTGCAGAGACAGTAAAACTCTTCTGAACGCCGTTCTCCGTTATTTACTTGTCTTTGTGTTATGCATTGAAAATACACATCTCAGGAATCAGCGCTGCCTTAGGTGACTGTTTCCCAGTACATGAATATTCCTACACATGACATGCATTGTAGAGCCTGCCCATAATCACAAGGAGACCTAGTGTTCCTTACATCAAACGGGGGTTTCCTTTTCTTTCAAATTCTGCACCTTACGCCAGCTTCAGTCCCCTTGTTTGTTCCAGCCCTGTGCTGGAAAGAATGCAATTAGTGTGCATCACTTAGAAATAAAAAATCCAGTGTTCTCTCTTCATGGGAATATTTTGTCCTTGTGAATATGAAGCTGTTCACCCCTCTGCTTCTTCATCTTAGGTAGTAGTGACCTTAAGGTCAGGGCAAGCTTCTGACCAGACGCCGTAAAAGAAGAATCCAGAATGAGCCGGCCGTGTACGCTTAGCATGAAGCTAACGGTGTAGTCAGATCATCTCAGAGCTGCAACCTCCATTTGATTGCTATTCTGTGAACCGTTATCAAAAAAAAGGGGGGAAAAAATCCCTCAAAATCAATAATCCCTCACTTGGCATCAACAGTCTATCAAAACACTGTGTATACAGACTCAAACATCATTTAAAAAAACAATTTCATGGCTGCTTGTCTTTTTGGCTTTAACAACTGATCGTAGTTGTGACAGTCACGCGCTTAAATGATGCTTTGATTGGTTTCCTCTGACAGTCATTTGCTCTGAAATTGCTGCTCTGAATTGCAGTTCGGGATGAAACTCAGTAACTCGTCTCTCAGTATATCCAGGCTGCTGTGCAACCCCACACATCCTGTATTTAAACATGAGTACAGTTAGTCTCAGGTCAGTGACGACGTGTAAATCACACACGTTAACCCATTCTGTGCGTTTCTTCTTCTCTTATCCTCTAAAAAAAAAAAAAAAAAAAAAAAACGCCCATTGGTGCACTCTTCTGTGAAAAGTTTTGAATATAAGACACACATGAGATTTGGGATCGCACTTTTAAAACCCGCCCATGGACACATGAGAGTGTAAAAATGCTGAGTGCACCTGTAAGATATTTGTGTGTTTGTCTGTGTGTGTGTGTGTGTGCATACGTGTGTGTGAAAAATTAATTTAGTGTGACTGATTCGCTTCCAACCCTCTCACTGTGTCAACAGCTGCTTCTCTTTGATGTGATAATGAGTGGGAGAGGTAGGAAAAGACCAAGAGTGAGACAACACACACATTCTCACACACACAAATGCACACACACGACCAAAAAAGTACTTGATGTGAATTAGTGCACGGGAGTCAACTCTTAAAATGTGGCAATAATAACTAACTAGTCTGGAGTCTCTTGTGGGGCCATGTTGCTCATATCAGTGTTTAGCTAAAACTCTACAAGTGACAGTGATGTGATGGAGCATTGTTGAATATTGATGTATTTGGTGTTGACATCATTTGACTTGTAGAAATACACCCTGGAAGCCTTAAACAGCAGCTGGACTAGATGTGCATTCATTATTGAGAACACCATGGAGACGAGATGGAGAACTTCTGTGTGGGAGCAACACATGAGATCCTTCCTCTGAGTTGTACGGAGGCTGAAACACAGACGAGCGCAGTTCCTCTGAAACCACTGCTGTCAGCTATGGTGTTCCACAAGGGTCTGTGTTTGGACCAGTCCTCTTCACTCTATATCTGCTTCCATTAGGTCACATAATAAGAAAACACTCGATTAATTTTCACTGCTACGCAGACAACACACAGCTGTATACTTATCAATGCATCCACATGAAACAAATCAACTGACAATACTTAAAGCCTGTCTAAAGGACATAAAAAATGGATGACCTGCAATTTCCTTTTATTAAACTCTGAAGTTGTTATGCTGCACCCAAAACACTTTAGGAACACCTAATGAGATAGGTACCCTGGATGACATCACCCTGGCCCCCAGCACTACCGTAAGGAACCTGGGAGTTCTCTTTGATCAGGACCTATTCTTTAACTCCCACATAAAAACAAATCTCCAGGACGCCTTCTTACACCTACTAACATCGCTAAGCTCAGAGACATCCTGTCTTCCAGGCTGGATTACTGCAACTCCCTCCTATCAGGCTGCACTAAAAACTCCCTAAAGACTCTCCAGCTGGTCCAAACCGCTGCTGCCCGTGTGTTGACTAGAACTGGTCAAAGAGACCATGTCTCTCCTGTCCTGGCTTCTCTGCATTGGCTCCCCGTCAAATACACAATAGAATTCAAAATTCTTCTAACATACAAAGTCCTTAACAATCAGGCACCTTCATACCTGACAGAGCTCTTAGTCCCTTATTACCCAGCTAGAACCCTTCGCTCCCAGGATACAGGGTTACTTGTGGTTCCTAGAGTCTCCAAAAGTGGAATGGGGGTCAGGGCCTTCAGCTATCAAGCTCCCCTCCTGTGGAACCATCTCCTAGTTTCAGTCCAGGATGCAGACACACTCTCTACCTTTAAGAGCAGACTAAAGACCTTCCTTTTTGATAAAGCTTATAGTTAGGCTGCTTAGGCTGGTGCTTAGATATGCTGCTGTAGGCTTAGACTGCTGGGGGATCTCCCATGGTGCACTGGGCTTCTCTCTGCTCCTCTCTGTCCTCCTGTACTCATATGCGTTACTAACTCATCTTCTTCTCCAAAGCCTTCGAACTCCCCTCATCCCAGATCCTGGGTGCTGCTAGAGGAGACTACAGACCTGAAGAGGCTCAAGCTGCCACCCATAGCTCCACCTACTCACGTCTCTGTCCGTCCATCAGTCTCTTCCCTTTCTCTCCCTCTTTATCTCTGCCCCTCTTTTTCCTTCTGTATATCTGTCTTTCACCATTATCTGTCTCTGTCCTGTTCTCCTGCTCTCTTTCCCCCAACCAGTCAAAGCAGAAGGCCATCCCCATTGAGACTTGATCTGCTCTACATTGTGTTGTGGGCGGCATGGTTCAGGGGTAGAGTGGCCGTCTAGCAACCAAAGTGTCGCTGGTTCGATCCTCACTCCTGGTGACCATGTCAAAGTGTCCTTCAGTAAGATACTGAACCCATAATTGCTCCTGATGAGTAGGTTGGCGCCTTGCATGGCAGCCTCCACCATCAGTGTGTGAGTGAATGGGTGAATGAGACGACGCTGTAAAGCGCTTTGAGTGCCGCTAAGGTCGAAAAGCG
Organism: Aulostomus chinensis; assembly: GCF_037954235.1. NCBI lineage: Eukaryota > Metazoa > Chordata > Actinopteri > Syngnathiformes > Aulostomidae > Aulostomus > Aulostomus chinensis. The sequence goes on along the minus strand of NC_141337.1, from coordinate 13,626,934 downwards.
CTATATAAATTGAGTCCATTTACCATTTTACCATTTACGTCCCTCCCTGTTGAAAGGAAGGTTTTCGTCACCACTGTTGCAGGATGTGCTTGTTCATGGAGGATTGTTGGGTGTAAATTCACTGAAGGAGTGTGGTGCTGGACCTGCTCTACTTGTAAAGTGTCATGAGATAACTTTTGTTGTGATTTGGTGCTAGACAAATGAAATTAATTTAACTTTACTTGACTACTTTAAACTAGGGCTGCAACGATTAGTCGACGTTGTCGACAAAAATCGATAATAGAAATAGAATGAATGATGAATTCCATCGTCGACTACTGTCGCCAGACGCGTTTTTCCAACAGAGTGAGGCATCTCACTTCATTATAATCTCTGCCGAGAGTCGCGCATGCGCAGTAGCGTCTCTGTCTCTGAGCGGCAACATACAGAAATGGCGGCGTCAACATCAGGTACGCGCACCAAAACTTCTAAAGTTTGGGAGCATTTTAGCCTGGATACGGCGAATGAAAAGACTACTTGGAAAGTTTGCAAAGCAGACCGTGCGTGTCATGGCGGTACCTCGGAGATGCAGGAACATTTGAAGAGAGAGCACGTCGGGCAGTTGAAGGAAACGGAGTCTGACTCGCCTCGGTGAGATTCAAGTCACATTCAAGCCAATACGATTTTTATGACATTCATTGTACATTTTATAAGCGTATTTTCACTATAAAAAAAATTTATTTGATTTTGATTTATTTATTTGCCTGTCCCTAAAAAATGGACAGAGGTTTATTTATTTATGGATTTATTTCTCTACTGACCGAGCACTGGTTTTAGACAGGACATTATTTAATTTTTGTACGAATCCGCTGTTTGTTCAATGAAAGATGTATTTTTCATTGTACCCATCTTTCTTGTGTTTGCCACATAATTAAATCAACTTCATGCTAAATTTAAGAAAAAATTAATAATTTTACGATTAGTCGAGTAATCATTTCAATAGTCGGTGACTAGTCGACTATTGAAATAGTCGTTAGTTGCAGCTCTACTTTAAACTGAGTTGTTCACCGTGACTGAAGGCAAGGCAAGGCAAATTTATTTGTATAGCACCATTCATACACAGGGCAATTCATAGTGCTTTACAGAGGGAAAGAGAAATTGAAAGTTAGAATCAATTTAAAATTGAAAACATGAATTAAAACATTTAAAAATCATTTAAAATCAATTACACAGTTTAAAATCAATTCGACAGCAGACAAATTAATATTAAATCAATCCATCAATACCAAATCACCCAGATCAATCCCAAATCAATACACTATAAGAAGGCTGCAGTAAACAGCAGTGTTTTCAGCCCTGATTTAAATGAACTGACAGTTTGTGCCCCCCTCAGAGTTTCAGGGAGTTTGTTCCACAAGTTTGGACCACAGAAGCTGAAAGCAGCTTCACCCTGTATGGTTCTGACCCTGGGGATACTGTGTAGACCTGTCCCTGATGACCTGAGGGGTCTGGATGCTTCATACCCAGTCAGCAGCTCTGACATGTATTTAGGCCCAAGCCCATTCAGTGACTTATAGACCAGTAACAGGACTTTGAACTCAATCCTTTGACACACAGGGAGCCAGAGCAGTGATTTAAGGACAGGTGTAATGTGGTCCATTTTCTTACTGTTGGTCAGGACTCTGGCAGCAGCATTCTGGATGAGCTGCAGGTGCTTGATTGACTTTTTACTGAGACCTGTAAAGACACCATTACAATAATCTAGCCTACTAAGAATAAATGCATGGACGAGTTTTTCCATGTCTTGTTTAGAGAGAAATCCTTTAATTCGTGCAATGTTTTTGAGATGATAATAGGCTGATTTAGTGATAGTTTTTATGTGGCTCTTAAAATTCAGGTCTGAGTCCATAACAACACCAAGGTTTCCAGCTTGGTCGGTGGTTTGTAGTGTCATTGAGTCAAGTTGGCTGCTGACCTCCAGCCTTGCGTTTTTGGGACCAAACACAATGACTTCTGTCTTTTCTGCATTGAGCTGGAGAAAATTCTGGCCCATCCACTGATTGACCTGTAGGATACAGTCGCTCAGTGGATGCAGTGGACTGTAATCGCATGGTGACACTGTAATATAAAGTTGCGTGTCATCAGCATATGAGTGGTAAGAGATGTTATGGTGCTCTATGACCTGGGCCAGTGGGAGCATATAAATGTTGAACAAAAGTGGCCCAAGAATAGAGCCTTGCGGGACCCCACATGTCATCTTTGTTCGCTCAGATTCACAGTTCCAAGACAAGGAAGTCACGATCCTCTCCGTAAGATCTGAGCCAATTTAGCACTGCACCAGAAAGTCCAACCCACCTCTCCAGTCTGTCGAGCAACAGGGTGTGATCGACTGTGTCGAATGCGGCACTAAGGTCAAGTAGTACCAATACTGATATTTTAGATGCATCAATATTAAGGCGCATGTCATTTAACACCTTAATAAGTGCAGTTTCAGTGCTGTGGTGTGGTCGAAAACCTGACTGGAAAGCACTGAAGAGATTGTTTTGGGTCAAGAAAGAATGAATTTGTAGATAGACAACTCTCTCAATGATCTTTGACAAAAACGTAAGGTTAGATATGGGTCTGTAGTTACTTAGTACTGAAGCATCCAGATTAGGCTTTTTAAAGAGAGGTTTGATTACTGCAGTTTTCAGTGCCCTGGGAAATTGACCTGATTGAAGAGAAGCATTTACTATCCTCAATACATCTGATGAAACACAATTAAAAACACTTCTCAGCAAGCTTGTAGGCATCATATCAAGGCAGCACGTCGTGGATTTTAAATTCTGAACCGTTTCTGTCAGAGTTACATGGTGTATGGGTTGAAATCTTTCTAGATTTCTGAGAAACTGAGGAGGAACTGGTGACAGAACTCAGTTGCTTTTGGAGGAGCCACATACTGTTTGTCTTATCTTCTGAATTTTATCTGTAAAAAAGGCTGCAAAGTCATTGCATGACTTGTTGGACACCAGTTCAGCAGGAATAGATGCCGAAGGGTTTGTCAGTCTGTCGACGACAGTGAATAAGGTGCGGGCATTGTTGGTGAAGAGTACAAAGCTATTGTACTTGGATAAATAGCAACAGCATGGGTATAGTATGGGGACCGTTGAATAAACTGCAGGAAAACTCTGCAGGCCCTTGAGTGACTGAAGGTACAGCTTGAATATACCAGCCATATAGAGAGCATTTACAGAATGTTTCTTTTAAACATTTACTTTGAAACTTCATCCTGGCCACATATTAAAGTAAAAATATAATCCTCAAGAAAAAAAGTCAGAAAAAAACAACACTGTCGCAAAATGTTGCTTCTAAAACCAACATTTGATTGTAATCCTTTAACTATTTGTATTGTTGTTGCATCAACTATGCACTTGTTGTTCTCTTGAGGCAAAAACATTTTTTAAAAATGACCTCATCTGGATTGATTATTTATAAGCAATGAAGTATTAACCAAGTTCTGTGTTGCACCATTTCACTGGACTTTATTCCTACTCATTAATTCGAGTTTTGCATTACTTTTTGGAATTTTGTGGTGAAGACCTCATTGATGTAAAAATATATCTGATTTTTTTTGGTTAAACAAAAATAAAGACATGAAGGACTTCTGTATCCTGTTATCAGGCAAATATGTTGAATGACCTTTCGAAAATCTACATTACATGTGTTACAATTACACGCTGGCACCATGGAAACGGGGCCAGTGGCGACTTTTGTGATGGACACATAAAATCCTTTGTTCAGTGGCACTTCAGTGCAGTTAAGTGGCGTTATTTAATCCTTCCTCACTGAGCGCAGCTTCTTGAAATGAAATTCACTGTTGTAAAATGATAATTTATTATGTTTCATCCATGAAAAGTCCATTTCTGTTCAGGAAAATGATATATTTGGATGGGTTTAGGGAAAGCTTGTATGACTTGAAGTCATGGGCCCGGCCTGGACCCCAACCCTATTAACTGCCACCTGTACTGAGAGGGTTTCAAGCTCGCAACTTCTGGGATGAGGATGTGGTTATTACATATATTTTCTCTGAGATCATCCTGGTTAAATTGCACGCTGAAAAGAAAATGGATTCTTTTCTTCCACACAAATTGTAGCATTTATTCGAGTACAATCTTGATTATCTCTACAACGTATTGCTTTTATTCTGGTATCATTTCATTCTGGGTTTGGGTAAACGGCGCTTGTCTTCTCCTTGTCTGGCCGTTTTCCTCATGCAACTTGACTACATCTGTACTTTTTCCACAATATTTACAAAATGTCATGGTCATGGTGTGATCCTGGTCATTGTCTGACTACAATGGGTTTTGTTTTTTTGTTTGCAGTATTTCCTTTTGTTTAAATGAGAACTGTTTTAGGGGCTTAAAAGTGCAGCCTTTTGAAACTGGGTTACAGAGTGTAATATTTCAGTGCCATTGTTACCGTTGCTATGTATTCTGGTATTGTAGAGTTATGAAGTTATGTTTTAAGCCTCTTTGCTGTGAACGAACAGAACGACCACAGCTGTCACTGGGAGTGGCGGCCGCTTTTCATCGTCTGGTTTCTAGTTAGCTGTGTTTGAACGCTTTCACACACTGTGCTAAGAAAGCATTTGTCAGCAGACACGTGGTCTTATTCTGTGGAGTTTGTTGCCAAGTGTGTCAATGTTTACACCACCTAGTGGCAGGAATGAATACTACACTTTAAATGGCACTGCCACTTTAAAAAGATTTTTTTTTAAACGCAAAAGGAGAACTTTCCCATTTTTAGCAAATCTGTTGTCACGTAAAAAAGGTTTTCGTCCTCATATGCATGACCCAATCTTTATCCAAGCATCTTGAATGATTGGTTATACCCTTTGATAGTCATAAAACATTCTGTTATATTTCTAACCCTGAACATCATCTCATCTTAGACAGAACAGCATTTAGGGTTTTTGAAAGGGCTCACCAAAAAATATTCATCTTGTTCCATCTGACTGCAGGATCCTGATACTGTGTGTTAAACAAACTAAAGTGATGCAAAGGAAGAAACTTTAAAACCGGAGCATCGTACTAAGAGCTTGGAAATACGCCACTTAAAGAGGAAGGCAAACAAACTTCCTGCATTTCAGCTGCTGCACATGCATCATTCTAGACAGTTCAACCCGAGCATGCAGGCGGAGTCGATGCTAGAAAAACACGTTTCCTGTTTAGGGAGGAAGCTTGAACTTTTATCCTCTCAGACAGTTCGAGCACACACTTAATCTGCTACAATAAGCCTACATGTCTGTGTGTGTAAGAGTGTTTTAGTGGGTTGGTCTGCCCCCCCCCCCATGCGTATACGCTTGTCTCCTCTAGACGTGATCATGCGTAATGCAGCTCTCCTCCATTTAACTCGTGAGGGAGGAGCAGGATCAGTCCAGTATTATTGCTGATAATGGGATGTCACAGACAGCTCTCTCTGGGGCAGCCAGCAGGGCGCTCTCTAACTGATTTAGACTCTGTGTGTGTGTGTGTGTGTGTGTGTGTGTGTGTGTGTGTGTGTGTGTGTGTGTGTGTGTGTGTGTGTGTGTGTGTGTGTGAGTGAGTGAAAGTGCTGGAGGGAACAAAAGGTGGGGAATGGGGAGAAGCGGAGAGAGAAAAGGGAGGGAGAGAGGGAGGGAGAAGGCTCTCTATTTCTCTGACAGTTATTTGCACCAATTATTCATAGGTAGGTGGAGTGTAGTGCATGAGGGTTGAGGTGTGTTGTGACAAGTGTCCTGACACAGGAAGGTAAAATCTCATTACACATAGTACCACTTACAGATCGAACCATCTGTCGACTATCACCTCTCCGATGCACCATCCACCATTGTTGTCACCATTACTGTTATCCCGCTTGTCTGCCCTGCTGATGTTAATTTAGGCGAGGCACATCAGAAATAAAGCGAGAGGAATAAAAGAAGAGATAAAGAGAGAGAGATGGAGAGCCGTAACTGAATGTGATTCGATAGATCTGGTGATTCTTCTTGGTCTCCACCCTTCTCTCATTCCGCCACCCGTCCGACGCTCAGCTCAAAGAATTTCAGACTATAGTCACATTCCTGCTTTTCAGTCAGTGTTAAAGAAGCTTTTCTACTTTTACAATAAAGTCTTTCTTATCCTTTCTGTTATGATGTCATCATTACCGCCATTGACGTTTATATTGAGGCTTATTTTGACCTACGTTTTCCTTTATAAATACATATGTAGCGAACAAATTGCAGATCGATGAAATTAAGAGCCTGCATGCATGTTTTCCATTTTCTGTACATTAGATAAGATCAACTTTATTGATTCCTGGATTCTAATCTTGCAGCAGCGTGGAAGTGCTGTTGGGAAAGGAAGTGAGTGAGAAATGGAATAAGTACAAAATAGAATATTAGAACTCTGACCACCTTGCATTTTAGAGACCATATACAGTACATTCTCCTGTCATTTGTTATAGATAGATGTGCATGTACAATGTGTGTGTGTGTGTGTGTGTGTATATATATACATACACATATATAAATGTATGTATATATATGTATATACATACACATATATGTATATGTGTATATACACGTGTATATACGTACAAAACATGTAAATATATATATATACAGCATATGTATGTGTATATGTATATATGTGTATATATATATATATATATATATGTATATATATATGTGTATATATATACACAGCATATGTAGATAGATGTGTGTGTGTGTGTGTGTGTGTGTGTGTGTGTGTGTATATACAGACCGCAGTACTCAGTGCATAATTGTCGTTTTGCTCTAGGAGCAGCAATTGTACAATAAAAGTAAAACTAGTTTGTTCCATATGATGATTGACGGTTTCAAAAGTCTACATACATAGAAAAATAGTGCAAAATTAGTTATGGTGTGATATGATAGGGTCTCTCAGTGCACAATCCAACACAAGAGAATGTTCTGAAAAGACTATTGGATTTAAAATGAATGTTCTTATTTTTTAATTTCTTATGTCCTCTTTCATTGTTCCCTAGTTCAGCTCCTGGCAGAGCAGCGAAGGACCATATTCAAGTCCAAGAAGAGTTACAGCACTGTCTCACTCTGTCGCGCTGACCCAACCACCTGACAACCTTTGGAACATCATTCCCTCGCCGCAAAAACTTCATGACGGATACACAACAGAGAGTCCAGACGAGAGAAAGGAGCACTTCAGTGTCTCGGTAAACCCAGTTGAGGACAGAGGAGGCGACAGGGAGAACACAGGTAGGACAGTCCTCTTCCAACATTGAGGGTCTTCATCTGATTTGAGAAGACAAAAAGGTTTTAACACGTCTTTATATGATCGCAATTCATTCAACAAGATTTACAGCATTCATGTGATTCAGCGTGTGTGTGTGTGTGTGTGTCCTGGGGATGTAACAGCATGTCTGACCTTTATCTACTCATAGTGACACACATCAGCAATGATATGATGGGAGGTAATAGTACTATCACTGTCACGTGCTCTGCTTTACCCTATTGTCAGTGTCTAGGGTTTCCATTCATGTGTGTGTCGCATTACTCAGCAAATCCTGCAAATTATGCAGTAAAATTCAGTCACACACAATGTTATATACTGTATATACTTAGTTTTGGAGACAGAATTGTCTGGCTGGTTCTGGCAATGATCCTGTTTGGGATTAAACTTCATTAAGTCAATTTAATTTTACATTTGGGTTTATATTTAAATACTCACTTAAATTATTATTATTATACTTAAATTTACTAAATGGATATCGCATTATTTCTGCTTCGAAGGCTCCAGTATGTGGTTAAGATTGGGGACGATCAGGGGTCAAGAGTCAAAAATAGAAAGCAAACTAAACTGTATTCTCCTCTCTTTAAATTAGATTTCTGATCCACATCTTTCACAAACCTCACAGGAAAAGAGAAGAAATACAGTAACAGTGGTGGCAAAAGTGCATTACATGATGGAAGATGGAAATATTTACAAATGTGTATGATTGATTGATTGATTGATTGACAAATGTATTTTAAATCCACCAATTAGTTGATCAAATGTAGAAGCCCGTTCATCACGATTTGGGCAAAAAACAAATATTGAACTTACAGATACAGATTTGTGCATAGAAAAAAAAACCCTGTAATCTTTTGTTTGTATTTATTTACAAATTGTGAAAGCCTTGCGTACTGCCTGACAGACACAAATCAGGTTACAGTTGTGTGTTGATTTTTGAGACGTCTTTCACAACTTCCCTAAATACACACTAATCATCATTCAGAATCCTATTTTTTCATTTCAGTATTACTTCACTCACATTTGTGACCATCCTGAGTCTCTTTTCTCAGGCCACCACACAAGCTTCAGCAAATATAACCTGATTTTCTTCAACACTCTCGTCATAATTACTAATGCCGCTAGAGGGCTTCGTGACTTGGCCGTAAACACATGTCGTTTTGGGTACACTTGCTGGAACATCTGTTTGTTTTTTTTCCCTCTTTCTTGGGGAGGACATTCTCATGCAAGCGTATGTGCAGCGAGAAGAAATTAGCACTAGGATGGAAGCGTTAGTTAGTGTCTTCACAAGCATATATTATAACATCTTCACTGCTTTTATTGCACTTTCACTGGCACCAATGTCATTAGTGCTGACAGCGTTGCTCTAACACAGCTATTATATTCTGTCTGCATGTGCTATGCGAGTGTGCTGCATGTGTCAGGCAGAGATAAAGTAAAAGCAGTAATTGTTGTAATTACTTCGTCTCTATTTTCTTTCCGCCTACTGGCCCAGTGTTGAGAGAAATGTTGCCACTCTTGGGAGGACTGTAATGCAGAATAAACTCGTCTCAGTTCATCCTCTCTGTGTTTGAGGAAGTTTCAACAGTTCAATACCGATAATATGTATTTATATTCATCGCTATTGTCAGACATCTGTGCCAGCCGAATAGCAAAAAAAAAAAAAAAAGTGATGCGTGTATTTATTGTTCAAAGGCGTTGTTTCAGAAAATCCTTGTGCATGAAGAGACATCAATAGATAATTTGTGAAAGATTAAAACCTTAACTGGAGTAACTCAGAATACATTTGATGGATGCTAAAAAATCAAGCAGTATTTAGACATCAATCTTCTCAATCCGGCTTTTTTTTTGTAAACTTTGCCTTGCTGAGCAGAGGAATTGTCTAGAATGAAATCATGCATGCACACAGTGATCGCTGTTCTTCAATGTCAGACATGGTTTCAAGCAGAAACATTCATTTCAGCACAAACTCCCAGAGTCTCTGTGGGCACGACTGGAGTGTCCTTACATGCACCACCAGTCACCGTGAGCTTGAGCCTCTCTGATGGACCCGGTGATGCTTCCTCACAGGGAAACTCCTTCAGTAACAGCAGCAGCAGCTTTAGTAGGAGGCTTACAAATTACAAATTTTCACACTCAAATGTGGACATCAGTCAAATGAGGTTGAGAAAGTTGACAATTACATGTAAAATCTCATCCGACCAGCGTCACACCATCTGTTGTTAATAAGAGCGGCAAGCCCCGCCTCTTTTGGTTTGCCTCATGGATTTATTCCTGTCGCCTGGACTGTCTTAAAGTGATACTTCACCCAAATGTGTACTTTCCCTTCCAAGTACTCACAAGTACGTGTTTTGAGATCAAGCAAACAAATTATAACTCATCCACTTCGTTGCCACTGTGACTGAATATGGGTGAGTTGATTCAACTGGATGCCCCAGCTGGTTGCAGTCTGTGCTACCGTGACGGAGCACAGAACCGGAAGTGTTTGACTTTTTTTTCTCAGCTCAAATCAAATGTTTATGGGTTACTGATCATGTGGTTAGAAAAAAAAGATGATGTGGATTGTACCAGATGATGCTTCAGAGAGCTCATCTCTGGGCAGTTGTGCTGTCGTTAGCTGTCTGTCGTTAGCTGTCTGTCGATATCCGCTTCAGGCCAGAGACACGTAGCTGGCACCTTCTGCTGGCTGAAGACATAAAGAAGTTACACAAATAATATCAAACATCTTTGCGAGTTCCAGGTTCTCATTTCTGAGTACATGAAAAGCAAAATACACTTTTTGGGTGAAGTGTTACTTTCACACTTTCAGTGGCACATCTCTCACAAGCCTGTACACCGAAGCCCAATCTCATATTGCACATATGAATAATAGAATATTAAATGATAGAGTATTTGGACCCAGCTCTCTTCTTTTTGTTCCTCCTCAGCAACCTTAAGTCCAACATTGGAGTTTGACATCGGACAAACGTCACAAGCTTACGTTGATTTAATGTCCAGAGCCAGCAGGGAATCGTCATTTCGGTTCAGTTTAATTGCGTCCCAATGACCAGTTTCCGTCCTCAGGCAGGTCGTGTGGGTTTAAGTGGCTCATTCTTAGCTAATGAAAACAATCATTTCTAGTCTCAGGTCATCATAAATGGATGAAGGTATGAATATTATATTCAGTCTCTGCCAATAATCCAAACACACGTCACCTTTTAAAAGAGGGAGACAAAAGCCAAAAGCTATACTCCAACGATTTCATCGTAAAACTTAACAATGGTTGCATTTATTAGAGCCGCTAACGTTCAAATGTAGCGTGCTGCGGTACTTTTGAATTGTGCGCTGGAGCATGTGCTCATGGCTGCATGTGTGTCAGATGCTCATTTCAGTAAATATGATGCCATGTGTAAAGTTACGTGAATGGGCTCTACATAATCATCTGTGACCTGCTTAATCAGGAACTGTAACCTCGTGAAAACGTGTACACTTGGCCACATCCGAGAGTGACGTAATCGCCTGGATGAGCAAATTCCCTCACTGTTTGAAGCCTTTTGATCGCGCTCGTCATAGTGTAGGCCTGTGAGAATGGGTGCTAGGGGACCTTGTGTGTGTCAAGAGAGTGAATAAAACATCAAATAGTTTCAGAGTCACAAACCTACAACAGAGGAGCTTTAGCCACAGTTAGAAGTTTCGGCCCCATCTTCGGTTCAAGGTGAATTAAAAAGGTGCAACGTTGTTAAACTTCTATTTTTGTATTTTTTTGCACTGACATACTTAGAAGAGAATTTCTTGAACCGCAACTCACTTCAGTAAGACAAACAAATGTTCGCCTCCAAATTCAATATTGTCTTTGAGCCATTTAACCGTTTGAAGTCTGGAACACGCTCGCGTTTTTGTCAGTCAGAAACAATTCAACTGTAGGCCTACAAGAAGTTTGAACACCGAAATATCTTATCTTGATACTTAATCTATTAAATCATGAGTACTTAAGCTATCTAATGTTTTTCCAACCCTCTGTTACAACAACTTTATCGCATGGTCCGGTCAGGTTGATGTTTTGGGTTCATACGGGAAAGTTTTGACGGAAAAGGAAGCCAACAAAACTCACAGTGACACAAAATCAACAGCTCTCTATTAATCCGTCCATCGCTTCCTCCACCTCTGTATACAGATGCATTTCCTCTTTCGCTGATGTCATTTACATTTTTTAAAAAATTTCCCCGCAGTCATAATTACGACGGCCACTAGATGGCATCAGTGCACTAGACATGATTATAGGTCATCTTATATTTATGATCCATCTGCTCCACAGGCTGTTCCAATGTTATGCTCCATGGCTTTAACATAGCAGTTGCACACATAGCAAATGAATCCCTTGGCCAGGTAAAAGGCCGTTAAATGGGCAATTATTGACGAACGTGATGAGAGAGGAAGCCATTAAGCCTGCCACTCAGTGATTACTCATTGCCAGTTTGCGCAGGGATCCTTTCATGTCTATGTGCTTCTGGAAAAGCAACACTTCAACAACAGGTTTCAGATATTTTACCTGCCATTTTTTTTTCCCTGAGGTAGACATGTCAGTTTTCTTTAAACAAAGCAGAATATTTAAGAGAGTAATCTTTTTTTTTTTTTTTTTTTTTGCAAATGCTTACAGTGCAATAATTCTCTCTCATCATGTCATCTGATGGTTTGGTTTTTTTTGCTCCATATTCTGCTTCAATCAATCCCACGAGGGATATCCATAACCCTCCGGTTAACATCTTGTTACATCAGAAAAAATCTTCAGTCCGAGGGCTCACTTGTAATTAGTCATCTTGAGATCGAGTGGATGATATGTTGTCAGACATACTTAAGAGTAGCAGGCTAAAATGCTCCTTTAATTCAACATTATAGCCATTTGTCAAACACTGGAGCTGGACTTATTTCAGGAGCTGGAAGTTCGTGACTGTGATGAGAGCGTCATTTTTTCGTTTGTGTGCTCTGAGAAGCGGTTCAACCAAAGGACCGGTTGAGATGTTGTTGTTCCGAGAAGCTATTTTCTTTAAGTGCTGTTGTATGTTTGACAAATTAGCAGGTAGTCCATGGTTTTACTCTTGGCAAACAAGCACCTGAAACTGGCAGTGATGCAGTTGCACAGGATTGTAATTGCCAGCAGTGTGAATACCAATGATGTTTGTTGCAACAACAGCCAGAGGGGAACTGTAGTACTGGGACACAGAGCTGCAAAGACAGTACCATGTGTTTTCCTATTATAGCTGTCCAGTGCAACCTCAGTTTTCCAACCTGGTCGATGTGGGGTGGGAGTTTTAGGTTTACTACCTTGACGAGGCTGACACTAAAGAATTGTAAATACTTAACCACTTTAAACGTGGGTGCTGAAAGAGCTTTGTGTCCACAGGCTGTATATCATCCGTATATGTGCACATCTCCTGAAAAGTTGTTGAGGATGTGGGCAAAACAGACCAGCACCACCAGAAATCATGGGGGCGGCGTCTGCCTCTGAGACGCGATGAAAGCATTTTTTTTAAAAAGAGGGCAGAACGTAGCAGATCCACAGGAGTATGGGCAGGCACGTTAAACTGTGAAGAAGCTGATGACCAGGTGGTTCCTGAGCTCACTTTTATTAGCTATTGTGGATATCTCTTTCCCATTCAATGAGACACTGATACAGTGGGTGACATTAAAAATGTAGACAAATTGGGCAGATAATCTGTTAAGGATTAGGATGGTCCTCCTAATTTATATTTTTATATATATATATATATATATATATTCATATTCATTCCACCTAGAACTGTTCCCAAGGCCAGTGATGATGAAACTGTACTTTGAGATAAGTACATTCAGTTAATTGAGGCCAAGGTTGTGAATCTCGTTCAAAAGCATCAGTCGACTGAAACTGGCCCAGTATTCATGCACATCTCCATCACTACATCATGTGTCTTAACATGTCTGCTTGATCCACCCCTTTTAACCATCAATCTGGTAAATCCTGCTTTAATTATGAGCCGTTCCTCCCCCTCTGCCCCCCAAACTCAATCAGAACCAATCAAAGAGCCCTTTCAGCAATAATGGGATTATCGATTGGGTTGCAGTCTCAGTCTGAGAACTGTTTGTTTCGGGATGTGTGTGTGTATGTGGGCATGACAATTTGTCGCTGTGTGAATCTTTTGTGTGTGTGTGACAGAGTGTGCGCAGGGAAGTCTGGAAATAATAAATGGAGAGATATGCTGTCGGGGTGTGTGTGTGTGTGTGTGTGTGTGTGTGTGTGTGTGTCAGCATTGTTCTGAGGGTTTGTCTGAGTGTGTGGGTGCTGCCAGTCAAGGCCTGAAGGAATGAGGCATTAAACCACCTCACAGTTTGAGTCTCATCAAGTGTGTGACAGGTTTTACTGATGAGATGTGAGCTTCTTTTGACTGATCTCAGCTTTAATCGCGTTACTTTCCCTGCTATCGCAGATGTTAAACTGATGGTAAATCGTCTTTGTCAGAAGCTTTTGACTTGAGAAAGCAGATTGTGTCCATGTTATTACAGCTCAGTTCTCACTTACACCAAAGAATGTGATAAATGCTCAGTGTCTTCCTGTCCCTGTCTAATTGTCATTCTCCTGCAGTGAACTTTTTAAAAACATCACCACACCTTTTTTTTTTTCCTCATTCCCATCATCTTCATTCAGTCTTCCTTTTCAGCCTTTGAAGTGTTAATCTGCTTGCCAGGTCTGTTGGCTAATGAAGCTGCAACCTTGCAGTAATTATCAGAGCCCTGTGTGTGTTCGAGTGCCTGTGTCAGAAAACCAAGTTAAGGGAAATTGCAGTTATATAACTAGAATTGCAATTATTTTTCGGTGCAGTGATAATATTGTCATGGGGAAAATTGTGATCATTCGGTGAATGGAGAGACAGTCTTTGACAAGGCTGCGAAGGGACGTCACTGCTTTGATAGCTTTGATGTTCATGACGTATGAATGGAAGTCTTTTTGGGTCAAGAAAGAACTATCAAGACAATATTGCGTCCGAGAGGAGAGGAGAATGCTACTAGTCTCGAGTCATCCATGCTAATCTACGCCGACGTTCTCAATATGGCTTCACGCTCCACTAAATGAAAACATCAAATTACCAAGTCCAGAGTAGAAGAAGGAAGCTGCTTCATCAGAAGTCATCTTGCAAATAGATTCCGAGTTACTGCCCAAGTATTTTTTTTTTTCCAAATGAGGAATTTGACTCTGGTTTTTCTGGACAGTAATGCTGAAGCAAATATTGGAGCAAAATGTAATAGCCTACAAAAGGTCATTTGAATGCTAACATTAATGTGAATACCATTTCTAATACTAATACCAAAGTCACTGTTGTTACAGATAATAAACCTACAATAACACAAATGCTTACATTAATAGTCAACTCTTGCTAACACCAAAGCTAATGCAAATATCTTTACTAAAGTTATTGCTAAGACTGGTGCCAATATTAATACTGATGCTAATATTAACGCTAAAACTGACTATTCCATGAATACTAGAGCTAATCCTAACAGCAAAGCCAATACAAACGTGTATTGCCGAGTTAATGCAGTTACTCGTGTGTTATTTATGCAAATAGTATCTCTTCCACTAACTCTAAAACTAATTAATGAAGTAAACAATGTCCTTGTATTTTAAGCATTGTGGACGATGCTGATGATGAGTGTCTGTCAGATTTATTTAAAAGATGAAAAGTGCTTAAACTTGTCATTCTAAGCGATGCGAAATGTAAAAATGATCAATAAGAATAAGGGAATAAGACGTGTAACAGATGTTAATATTCTAGCTTTTTTATGTTTTCCTCGTCTTTTTGTGAGTTTTTTTTTTTTTTTTTCCCAAGAAGACACCCGGCCAAAGTTTTTGCCGCTTTACAATAAAATACATTGACACAATGCTGATTCCACTGCAGTAGAGAAGAACCGGGATGAGAGAAGCATCCCACGAATGTAGCAAATCATACATGTTGCATAAGCTGACCTCTCTAGTCCTTTGAGCAACTAAAAAAACAGCATTTCAGCCAGAAAAAAAAAAAAACCTGACAGGCAGAGGTTGATGCAGAGGACAGAAATATGATCGAAGACTATAATGAGGAATAAATTCTTACAACTGGCCCATGGGGGATGCGAGGGATCCAGACCCAGCTTTGAGTTTTCTTTGCCAGCACTGGTTTCATGGGCAGATACTCTGAGGAGCAGGGAGCAGTGCATGAGCGCGAGTCTGGTTTTACTGTTTTTCTACAATCTATATTTTATGAACACGATATTTCGAGGCCCATGTAATCCCTAATGTTCACTTTTCTCAGAGGAGAGTGGTAGGTTTGGGATGGGGGTGTATGCTTGTTCGTATGACCATTTCTGTCCACAAACACCTCCTTAGCACCAAATATGGACTGAATGAAGAGCAGCATTTGCATGCACGACTCGCATGGACTTTTCACACAACAGCGTTTTATACTTTGGAAAAGGCCTCCACTTTCTCCAAACACCAGCGCTTCTCAAATTCCCAACCCGATATGTGTTTTTGTCCATAGGGGCAAGGCGATGCTTCGCCATCATCTCAGTTAAATCAACCAAACATCAAATTTCAGATGTAATTCATGAAATATGCTGCAGGATGGCAATTTAATGCTGGAGTGTGTCACTTTATCTCTTTCACATGATTCAGGTGTTCGCTGAGTTTAAAGGTAGAGTAGAGTTAAGAGATGAGGACCATCGTCTAGTAGATGCCGGCCGAACAGAACTGATGATGGAGTTCACATCAAAAATGTCCGAAGGGCTGGTGTGAGCTGGAGCATAAATGGCTATTTTTTGATCAGCTGCAATACTGTTGAATTCTCATCAAAGAATGTGTTAGAGAAACCCAGGAATACCGCTTGTCCGTCCAAACTACTGTCTGCGCCCCCCATCAATCAAATAATGTAATGAAATTGTAATTACATCTCCAGGTTTTCTTAAGACAGCATGTTCACAGTGTCAGGTCACAGTGACCTTGACCTTTGACCACAAAAATCTTCTCAGGTCATCCTTAAGTGCAAGTGGATGTTTGTGCTAAGAGGGGAGTGGTACTATGAAACTGCCTGAGCTTCAAATCAAGGATGCAGTTGTTAAAAATATTTAAGATGCTGTAAAACTCTATTAGGGAACAAATACTGCTGTCTTATCAAACCGATCAGTGCACAAACGTAGGATCCCAGGTTATTGAGTCGCTTCTCTCATTTGATTTCTATTCAAACATGTGCTGAATCTGTTTAAGAGTTTCACTGGATAGGCCTTTTCATTTATTCAGTGGCTGGTATGAGAGAAAGTATTGCAGGGTATGCTGTTTTTGTTATTACTGCAGTGATTAGAGGGGGTCTTTTCTCCTACAAAACGTCCCTTTTCTTCATGTTCCATTGGTGTCTACAATGTTAAATGCTTAAAACGAGATGTGTGCGTTTCACTCTCTACTTGTGGTTTGAGGCTTCATGCTAGTCTGGGGGCACCAAACCTCTACCATGGTGACCCGTGTGAATTTAAGGACGAGGGTGCTTATCACACACGATAACGACACGTTGAGTTCAGATTAACGTGAAAGGATGTGCTTGAAATGGGCTTTAAATTCCCCCATGTGTCCTCGAACTGATGTGTGACACCTTTTTATGTAATTATGAATAAAACGGCAAAATTATTCACTCAGCTGGACATGGTCAGTTGCCCAGGGTATCTGCTACACGCGCCCCATAAAGTCCCACCGTTATCCAACCGCCCCTCCCCGCTCACAAATGAAACAATCCAGGAAGTGAAAATTTGTCATGTTTCACAAATGCAGAAATGTCATTCTTACACGATACAACAAAGCAAAACAAAAAGAAAAATACATGTAACTGAGAAGACAAGTTGAAGTAATTAAAAAACAACAACAATTCAAAACAAGATTTTCTTCCAAAATCACCACAACTTGTCTCTTCAATTTCTATCAACCTCAAATTCCACAGCAATCAGGAAGCTTATGTTTGAAAGTCGTGACAAATTGAGGGTAGATATTTTTCTCTCTTCTGTGTGTCCAACTCACCGCCAGTTAGCTAAGCACAATGACATCAACAGTAAAGGGATTTGACTGAATTATTATTAAATATTCACTTCTGCCACTCATTTTTTTGTTTTGTTTCCAGTCTTGATTTTCTTTCCTCAACTGTTACGCCGATGATGCACTTCTCTACAGCTCTATTTTTGGGGTACATATAGTATCTACCGTACTCTGCATTTGTAGTGGAATGTCATAAGTAATGGGTTAGACCACATTTGAAACATATATATATACACCTAATTTATTTCATGTGTGACCGCATTTCTTAGTTGTAACATTTGACCTCTGAAATTTATGAAAAGTTATTTCCTGCTTCGAAGGAACTAAAGTATTCAGGAGCCGGTAGTTTTTTGTTGTACAGCGTGAACTTGTCAAAAAATATGAAGAAAACCCAGTATTAACTGACTGTTTGTGTCTAAATTATAAATCCAATACAAGACGTTCGCAATGTCCATAAATAATGATGGGGATCAGTCCAAGTGCATTTTTATCCATCTACAGCGCAAAGTCATCTCATAAAAGGTGTTGTGCGTAAAAGTCCAGGATCCATTTGTTGTCCTCGTTTGTTTGTGATTGGCCCAGTTGCACTTTTGGATTTGATTATGCATCTCTTTGAATGAAAATTGCTGTTTCCCTGTTTTTTGAGTAAAAATGATAGTGACTCAGATTTCATTTTATTTAGACTTTCATTTATTCACACGGTTATATTTTCATCCCCCATCAAAACAGCAATTGGTTTTCAAGCTACAGCAGAATGGGGTGGGGGAGTGGGGGAGTGTGGGGGGGTGCAGCCTAGTTGATTTGAGCAAAAAACTGCCTTGAACTCGCACATGTCTGCTCACATTATTTCTGTAAAGGATTACAGCTGCTCAGTAAACGAACAAGCATCTCAGCTGTACACATCCCAGATTCACTGACAAGAACATGATGAGCTCTGAGGAACCGAACTGCGTCTCTACTCACTAATTTTGAGTTCAGCTCTCGAGCGACGCTGCATTTCATCTAACCTTGTTGCTCTGTGCTGATTTTTTCATGTCACTTTCTGCTGCAGCGCTCCGCTCAATCAAATAAGCAAACATGCTATTAAAAAGTTTTAGAGTTACAGTATATTTAGAATAGTTACAGGATGTTATTACTGGGCCATAACTTTGGTGTGTGTGTGTGTGTGTGTGTGTGTGTGTGTGTGTGTGTGTGTGTGTGTGTGTGTGTGTGTGGCGAGGTCTCAATTCAGGCCCACACACACATCAAGCTATCGACCAACCACACACTCATACATTGGCAGGAAGATGAAAGTGGAGCACTAAATGAGGAACGGTGTGTCGTCGGAGACCAGGCCCAGTGTTATTTTAAACCTGGGAAGCATGTCAGGGTTATATTATCTAGGTAGCCTAGAATGTGAGCGACCTGTCAAACGCTTAGCACATGTTCACACTATGGGTTGGTAAATAGATGTCGTGTCCTAAATTTGGATTCCAAACTTGTCCAGCTGTGAGACTTGGAAGGACAAATAAGTTCTTTAACCTAGCAAGTGATTAAAAAGTCTGAATATTTGGTTGTTTGACAGAGAACGAACCAATCCGACAAATGATGAACATCTGAAAAAAAATAGACAGGGGCCATCGTTGTTATGACAACCATGGAGCAGAGATATTATGTTTTCAGGTTGTCCATCTACACATTGCATTATGGGTAACATAATATCTCAGGAACACCTTCATTTCTTTCCTGGACCACATCAGCCAGCTCTGAACAGGGGATCCTGAGGTGTTCCCAGGCTTCCTCCCAGCTGAACCTGCATGAAACACCTTACTAGGCAGGCGGCCAGGTGGCATCCAAACTCAAATGCTGTAGTTAGCGAGGCGGGCAGGTAGTTGGAAGTGATCCGGATGCCGCCACTTTCTGGTTCGGACCAGCACGGCTCACTGCCGCACACAGAGATGCAAAAGCACTTTCCCCCAGTGCCGCCCATTCTGCTCTGCTTTGGCTGGCCTTATCCTGAGAGTGTTGAACATTGATATCGTCATTTAGTCAATAAAGATGAACTGATGCTTTGGTAGCCAGCGGTGTGTGTCACCTTCCAGCCTCCTACAGTACCCGGGGTAAACTAAGGCTCACTGCTCTTGGAGGAAGAGGCTCAGAGCCCAACTTCGATACGCTAAACACAGTTTGAGTTACAACTGCATTTTAAGACTAATATCACTGAACCACAACAGACACCAGATGAACATATAAAATCCAGGCATATGGACTATGAGCCCAGCTACAAAATGGTCTTAGAACTGTTCCATGTGGACTGAAGGAAGCTGATAAAAATTAATGTATGAAAAATGCATTTTTATTGCTACGTCCCACCATGGATTAATCCTCAGGACTTAGAATCTGAAATTTGATCCAAATTACCTCCAAAAGTCAATCACTCGTTACTTGCAATGTTACTCCTCTTTCTACAGAACCTGATCAAAATCTTTCTTTTCAGACGGCTGAATTTTGCCTCTCAACTTGTCTTGCGCCTCAAGAAGCAACTCACTTCTCCTCTTTTCAAAGTTTACTTGAGTCTCACCATTCTGTTTCTGACTGTTCTCTGCAACGGTACACTGAGTGATTAGTTGATTTGAATGTAACTGGTCGTCACCGGGGGTCAGCAAAACCATGAAAGTCACTCAGAAAAGTAGGAAGACATTATACATGTGAGCGTTATGAACCACAGCCAGATTCATCAAATGTTTGTGTGATTTTACTGAAGTTGTTAATTATAGGTCTATTTTTGTGCAATCGGACGAGGTGCTCTTGGCGTACTGAGGTTTGGCAGCGATTATTAGCACGTTGCGGCGAGCGTTGTATGAAACCATTGTTCTGCCGGCAAAGCCATTGTTCTTCTCCACGGCTTTATGATGACAAGCCATATGCTGATATGCCTACATGCGCGTATCATCCCACAGAAGGCGAAAACGGTTTCGGCTACGTACGGCCATAGATGGACAGATAGACAGATAAATAGACACAGGCAGTTCCACAGGGGCCTGGTTGGCTTGTTTTTGTAATCTCACCTCGTGTCAACTCAAAAGCAGCTGTTTACTCTTTTTGGTCATCTTATTCTCTGCCTGTGTCTCTACCTCTCTGCTGCTTTCACTCACTTTCTCTTTATTCTAGCACTTCTGTTCTAAACATAGATGCTTTCCCTCTGTCCCACGCTTTATTTCCACTCTGCTGTCTCTGTTTTTTTTTATTTCATTTTACTTAAGTCTTTGTGTAGTTCTTTTCATCCAGCTTTCCTTTCATTGCTTCTTTTCTGCCTCCCCACCCACGACCCACTTCTCCCTCTGTGACCTCATCGCCGTGACGGATACAGATCTTCAACTACTTTCCATCCACTTTCAATTTGCAATTCACCTCAGCTCCACTTTTGTAGATGTACAAGCTCGGATCCAATGCCCCCCATCACGCGAGACGGATGGAGGAAGAGACAAGAAGATTAAAACAACAGACAGTCCCCAAAATGTAACTTCCAGCTGTCAAAGGGGATTTTTAAGAATAAAATTTCCACAATTGTGTGGCCTACCATTCTTGTTGTAATCTGCCGTAGATAAAGAGCTAAACCTATTTGGAGGAACATGACAACTTTTTGGGGAAAATTGTTTTTGTCCATCATCCCAGAACCAGATCAAAAGTTAAACCTTGAGCTGAGAATGTCAGAGCGCTAGTTAGCTTAGCACAATGAAGGGCAGTGGATGGCTGTGTAGCATAGCATTATGGTCTGGTAGCGTCTGACGTCAACATTCAATGTATTTTACTAAATGATATCACATACTTACTAATTTTGATTGCACTTGCTCAACTCTGATGCGGATGATGCACTACTCTACATCTCCCTTTCGGGGAATGATTTTGAAAGTTTCAAATACTTCATAGGTATTTAATGTCCTAAAATATTTTTTTAAACATTTTCCATGTACCAACTTAAAAGTAATAATAACGGATTGGACCAAATTTCATACATATAAACACCTTGTTTATTTAATGTTACCATATTTCCAAATTGTATTCTTTGAGAACTATAATTTATCGGATGCAAGTCCTTGTTTACAAGGGGTTAAAAGAATTCTGGAGTCACAAGTTATTTTCCAAATTCTGGCGTGTGACATCCAAGTATTTCATACTTGTGTCATGATTTAAAATTCCCCTTTGATAATGAACTTAAATTTGATCTGATTCTGGTACTTCATGTGCTTTTTTCCCCCTCTTTTTTTTGTATTTCTCTCTACTCTATTACTCATACTTGGTGACATGAGATTTGAATCAGTAAAATATCATTAGAATTTAAAAATTGTAAAACTTTTACAAAGAATGAGTGAAGGCAGGGCTGATGACAATGAGAGACATTCCTAACCGTGCTGTCCTTACCCCTCAATTGCATCATTCGGAAAGGAAATACCGAGAATACCTAATCTGAATAAAGAGGTCTGTACACAGTCATTGTTATGCTTCAGGTTTGGTCAAAACCCTTTTCTTGAGAGGAATTGCAGTCTTAAGCTGCTTGCATCAGACTTGGAATATGGCTTTCAAGTGAGAGACTAATGGATCCTGGTTCAGAGGGGAGCACCCACGATGAAGAGGGGGAGATAAAGTGCGAGAATGACAGGCAGGTGAAGCAGTCAATTATGGGTGGGCAGGTTTAATAGAGGCAGTAGAAGAAGGGCAGGGATGAGAGATACTGAATGAAGAGTGAATATAAAATCCTGCAGAGATGATTTTCTGCAAGGCTGGAGCCGTGAATGATCAGAGTTTGGGACGGGCGAGAGGGCCGTCATATTTCTTATGAATGGAGTCGGAGGCGCAAATATTTCAAAGTCTTGATCCTTTTTATGGGAAATTCCATGGGAAATATTCTTCAGTTGTAGATATTGTCTTTCATTTGGTATGAGAGCCTGTTTTTTTTTTTTTTAAACATATTAAACTTACATTTCATCTTTTTTTTTTTTTTTTTTTTTTTTTAGGTCTTGTTAACTGATTTACAAATCGAGGAGAATTAGAAAGCCAATAAAGGATTTCCCTCAAACCTCGAACATATCATGACAAACTCTGACACCAATTCAGTTCCAGCTTGAAAAAGGTGGTTTTAAACATTTTGGCAGAAAAACATTGCAGAGCTTGTCATGATAAAAAAAATTGTAAGACATTCAAAGGGAATATTTTACTTGAATATTCAGTGTCAACTACATAAAGTAACATTCTGCTGAGAGAAAACTTTCATTCAGCTTTTATCTTGTCGAATGTGCTAGCCTTGCAGTTTAACATTAAAATGAAAACATTCAATGAAATGGAGCTGGGAAAAATGTAAGATTACATCCAAAACTGAAGATTAATCAATAAATCAATGTATTTATCACCATGGTACTCTCGTACTTGACAGTATTCTTATTCTGGTTTGAGTTATGCATGCAGATGACAAGAAGGAAAGACAACAAACATGTTTGATGAAATGGTGAAAAGCCAAAGAAGGAGAAATAATGTTTTTATTTGAACAGAAAGGAAGTATAGCAAACGGAAAACACCCACTCCAGAAAAGCAGTTGATTAAAGTTGAAATGTGCTTCAGCGTGTAGACGTGTCATCGACGGCATCCGTACGGGATGAAAGGAAGCGCCGCCGCACGTGCGCGCTGTTTGCACGGCAAGGGCTCGGCTCAGCTCATTAGGAGCTTCTGTCCTCGCAGGTTCTTGTAGTAAACACTTGCAGGATGTTGCGTCACAGTTTACTGATCCACTCACCAACACAAATTGATAGATTTCAGATATTTCACGGAGAAACAAACAGGATATCAGTGACACGATAGGCGGCTTCGTGTTTGCATGAGGGTCGTGTAATATTCATGAACCATAATCTACTAATATAAATTAATGAAACCTTTATTCATCTCTGCTGAATACAACCTGAGGAGGAAGAAGTTTATACTGTACGAGTCCATCGGCATGCTCGAGGTTTTACTCCAGTCTAGTTATGACGCTGATGTTGTTTCTATTTGAAATCATTTACTGACAGTAGATAAAAGGGATTTATTAAAAAAATTCTTTGCATTATAAAGGAAGCAAGTGGAAACACACTGAAAGGATAAAAAGCGTCTATATCATAAATTCGATGGGAAAATGATGACGGTTTCTTTGATCTATTGATATTTTCCTACTTTCTAATGATGTCTTGATTACCGACATGTTCACCTGTGCTCGCTTCTTTTGTTAGAATCTAAACCAGAACATGGTGCATCACGGGAGAGATTAAATGAAGCTCTGATTTGTCCAAACTACAAACAGAATTAAATATTCTACGGTTCATTCTTGGTGCAGGATACGCTCAGACGAGACTTTAATGAGCCACTTGGGGGAAAGTGGACTGAGCCAACAGCAAGTTACAACAGGATATAACCAAAAAAAATTACACTGATTGGAAGTCCTGGATACTTTAATGAGAATGATCAAATGCTGGAGCTGAAAACATGGAAATGAACGTGTTTTGGTTGGGTTTTTTTTTTCCAGAGTGAATGAGTGTCAGTAGCAGCACATGTCAGTGAGGAGCTAAAAGAGAGGGCTGCTGTCGGCTCGTAGTGTCTATAAATAGACTGAATTGTCAAAAAACATCGTCTGGTTCAGTCGGCGACGTCCTGAGTGTGGGGTTCAAAATGTGGCCAACAACCACACGCTGCTTGTGAAGCATAATTTACCTTTTGGGGGGGGGGGGCTGCTGTTCCATCATTCATTCATGATTAAATAATTAAGTTTCTTCAAAATGGCAGACACGAGATGGGCCGGGATGTGAAATCTTTTGGCGGTGCTGGACTGAGGGCGGGGTTTGCTGCGCAGAGAGCGTTGAACACTCTTGACTCTTGACATGATGAAGCACTGCTTGTTGTCCCTTCTGGCGAGACAGGTGCTGAATGAGCACTGATGCATGCCGACTCTCAGCTGCATCTCATCTTGCTTCTCGTTACAGTACGTGCCTGAAATCTCGCCAGGACCACAGCGGTCAACAAACCTTTTTTTTTTTTTTTTTTTTAAGAATACTAACAGCGGTGCACGTTCCTCGTGCTCGAGCAGAGAATCTGTGTTCGAGAGTGAATATTGACATCTCTAACCTTTCAAGAGGTAGATGCGGAACCAAGTATTTGTGCCTTTCGCTGGTGTTTTGTTCATGAGTGTATTATCCCTGTGCTGGATGTAGCTCCTCCACAGAGCGTCGTGTGTTTTACATCCTGAGCTTCTCAAAGGGAAAAAAGCGGAGATGTCACAGTACAAAGGTTTCCAGTATTTCATCCCAGTTTGACTTGCTGTCTGAGCTCATTGCGGCCGCAGTAGACAATAATCTTGACTCCATCAAATGCACTGCAGCACCCCAGAAGCATTTCTTCATGTTGTTCAGTCAGGATCCACGCTGTGTCGTTTTGACGGATCAAGCTGCACAGTGCAGTCCCAGGCAGGCAGGAAGTCTAACATAGGAACACCATAGAGCAGTCAGTGTGTTTTTGTTTTTGTGGTTTTTTTCGCTGTTTCTCTGGGAATCCACTTTTGGATCAATAAAAAAAATAAATAAAAAATAGAACTAGAGGGTTCCCGCAGAGTGCATACCTCAGATTTCTTCAGAACAGATGAATAGAAAAAGACAAACCTCGAATGGGAGAAAGCTGCGCAAAAATCAGCCTGCAAAGTCGAGCTAAAAACATGTAGGTGCAGGTGAAAACCCTGTTGAGTGCACATGTGCATCGCTCCCACCTTACCTACGCCAACCACCAGTGTGTGTGTGCGTGCGTGTGTGTGTGTGTGTGTGTGTGTGTACCATCAACATCAGCTATCAGTACATTAGGATGTAGCAATGTTGATTTGTGGAATTTTCAAGCCTTGATCATTTATTCCTGTGCCATCTTGGCAATTTTCATCATTTGAGGGACCACGGCAGAGCCATAACCGTACATACTGAATCTCACTCGCGTATCATTTTGAACTCTTGTTATCATCGACGTTACATTTTTTCAAGAGGCAATGTTGTGATACATAATTTGCTTTTTAATTCCGGTCTGAAAACTGAACTAAAAAAAAATGATAATAATTATTTTCTGTGAATTGCATCACACTTCTCATTACCAGACCATGAATGAGCTGACATGTTATTTTCTTTACTCCGGTAGATATTATGACACTCAGTTTATAGTAGAGATAAAAGAGCCTCTGCCTGTATCACTCCTCACCTTATGGTCTATTTTACTGTGTGTGTGTGTGCATATATTAAGAATGTCTTTTGAAGAAACAAGATTTAAAATGACCTGCTGAAATTAGAAAAGCACAAAGATCTCCCCCCCCCCCCAATCTAACTTCTTCTCTAGAGTCTCTGGTGCTGCTCCAGCCATTACACCTACAATAACTAGGCTTTTTGTTTGTTTTTTTTGTCTGTGTTTGTCTTGCTTCTCCTTAAAGATAAATTGCACTCATGGCCAGTTAGCATCTCTATTTTTTTCCTCCACCCTGCTTTTATGTCTCCCGGTTCCTCCACTCTTCCGAGCCTCTTCTTTCTCCTCTCAGTCGAGGTATTCTGGGCTTTGTATCAAACTCATTTTCTCTGATTTCCCCTTCTAATTACATCTCTTCATCTGTCCTTGCTCCCTCTGTCTTTATCTTCTCCCAGCCTTTTCTTCTTTTTTTTCTCTTCCTCTTCATCGCTGTTGCTTTTTCTTTTTCTCTACATCTGCCTTCATTCGTTGCCACTAGTAAGAGGATGAAAAAACAGCTTTCTATTATCTCTTTGACTCTTACGTATATAAACCTCCAGTATTTCTTTCGTATAAACCTTTCTCCTTCTCTTGCTTTTGTGGCTTTGGCCGTTGGCTTGCTCTTGACCTCAGACTAGAAAGTTGCTCTCTCTCTCTCTCTCTCTCTCTCTCCCTCCCTCTCTCCATCTGTGTCATACATATATTCCCCGTCGCTGATTTACCAAGCGAGGGAGAGTTTCATAACATGATCTGTCACAGCCTGTTGTGTATCTGAGATCTGATGTTTTTGTTTTTTTGTTGTTTTATTTTTCTCCCATCTGCCCACAAGTTACGGAAACAAGATTAGAGCAAGAGGAAATAGAAGACATTCACCCTTGAAGGAATGAAGTCAAAACAGTCTCTACTGAGGATTCACCACAGGGATATTGTTACCTACTGTAGCACACGAGGGAAAAAATAAAAGAAGGAAGAATAAACTAACAGGCAACATTCAAGACTGATATGTGAGTCATTAACACCATGCTGGGAATCATGCAGTGACGCCTCGTGCTACTCACATTTGCAGATCTGGTCTTGTGTGATTGTAACCAAAGGAAACATATGGAAAAGTCCCCCACTATTTGACTTCACACCCAGCAGAGCTGAGTAGAGGAGGATATGAGGCCTGAACCACAAACAAGCCTCTTAACAGATCACTCTGCTTTACTCTCAGTCTGCACCTGTGAAAAATGACTCCGCACAGAGAAAAATAGAGCAACAACATCTCTAGGATATGACTTTAGAGATTCTTCTTCTTCTGGGTCCATCACTATTATTGTTGTTTATATAAACTGTAGGTGGCACGGTGGTGCAGTGGTCAGCACTGTCGCCTCACAGCAAGAAGGTTGTGGGTTCGAGTCCAGGCTCCAGCACAGGATCTTTCTGTGTGAGTCTCCATGTTCTCCCTGTTCCTGTGAGGGTTCTCTCTGGTACTCCAGCTTCCTCCCACAGTCCAAAGACATCAAGAGGGGACGAGGCTGATTGATACTCTAAATTGACTGTAGGTGTGACTGTGAGTGTGAATGGTTGTCTGTCTCTGTGTGTTGACCCTGTGATGGACTGGTGGCCTGTCCAGGGTGAACCCTGAAGGCTGCTGGGATAGGCTCCAGCCCTGCGACCATTAACAGGATAAGATGGATGAAGAAAATGGATGGATGGATATAAATTGTATTAGAGGGGCTCATCACTCTGTCTCTATGCTGATGATACCATCATTTATTAGGGCCTGAGCCTGAAGGTACTTCAGTAGGGTAGGGTACATCCCCTATTAAAAGATTTTGTTATAGACTCAAATCATTTTATGTGAAACAAACTTTGGATTGTCATTGATGTCTTCCTGGTGCATTGTTCTTTACAAAGGGCATATGTCCAGTATACTGACTCAAATGTGATCTGACCTGCTTCATGTACATGCCACCTCTGTCCTTGGTATGTTTTTATTTATAAAAAGTCTACTATTGACAAAAAAAAAATTCAATGTTAAATCTTAAATATAGACAACACAATCCCTTCTAAAGACATTTTGCATTTTAATATTATTTGACTTTATGCTAATCTTTTACCAAAATTGCAGCTGCTTGGTGAGAGGTGGGGCACAACCGACTTGACCGGGTCACCAGACCATCACGGGGCTCACGTACGGAGACGGACAGCAGCTCACGCCTACAGCTCATTTAGAGTCTCCAATTAACCTAACGAGCGTGTTTTTGACCTGTGGGAGGAAGCCGGACAACCTTGGGAGAAAATAATACGGGTGCAAATTCCCTGCCACACAAACACACATATATCCACAGTATCAAAGAGCAGTATTAATCTCATCAGCGCCAGGATCCAAACTAAAGACGGCTTTGGGCTGATTCTGCTCTACCAACATGAAACAATAGTTAGCGAATGAGCGTGAAAGCCTCTTAGGCCTCTTAGTGTTGAGATCTTTATATTTTAGATTCACTGATCACTGATCTGATGGATGTTACGCTCAGCAGATTACCAGCACCGACGATGAAGAGGCATTTGTTGGTGCACCTTTGGTCGCTATGACACGTAAGGAATAAATTGCTCGGTGGCATTTTAATGATATTATGTAATTTCTTCATTACCTCCTTTTTCTCCTCTTCCTCTCACCCTCTCTCCCCTTCTCTGTCTCTCCATCTATTTTTTTGCCGGCAGCCAGGCAGTGGCCTAGTTTAGTGGTGCAATAGAGGGTTTGTTCGTATCACCCCACCATCCACCCCCACACCCCACCCCCACACCCCACCCGCATGCCAAACAATACATTAAAAATATTACAGGATGAACATTTGAATGATTGAAATCCATACATGTGCATTTACAGTAGGTATTACAGGTGCATATGCACACGTGTGTCATCTTAGTGGAACACAAGCCTACACGCTGCTGTGCCAGGCAAGAACTGCCAATTTAATCTCTTTGGCATATTTAAGATATTGCTTTGAGGAAATAACACCTGCTCCCTGGCACGAATGCTCCCTCCTGCTATATCAAACATATGAGCAACCCACTGCAATACATCCACAGCAGCAGATTTGCTGTCCAATATTTATTTATTAAAAAATTGCATGGTATTTTTGCGCAGTATAAGGAGGAAAAAAGGGTTCTAAGACATAACATGCATTAAATTTACATGACAGGAGAGGGGATGAGTAAAAATGTATTTTTCGATTACTTGAGAAAATATTTTGAAGGTTTAACGATTGCAAAATTACAGAATAGGCATAAATAAATCAAATAAATTAAATCACACATGGGGGGCAAGTTTTCCCAGAGAAAAAGAGGTAATTTTTAACCACATCGCCATGGTAGAGGGGAAAGATCCACAAACACAGTGTGGACACGATTAAATCCAGCACAGGTTATGTTAAATTACTCCGCCTCCCTTGAGAAATAAAAGCCTGTCCAAACAGACTTAGAGTCCATGTTTTTTTGATTTGTTTTTTTTCAGCAAGAGAGGAAAGGAAGGTGGTAGATAAGCAGAGAGGAGCGGACCAAATACAACGTTGCCAGAGTGTGTATTTGTGTGAACATGTGTCAGGACGTGTGTGACTGATCTGTTTGATCCGTTTGAACCGTCGTTGGGCTTCACTTGACCCATGTTCTAATCTGTTGCAGTCGAGGATGCTGGCACTGCCTGGCTGCTGAGGCCGCCCATCTGGGGCCCCAGACAGTCCTGCGCCATCTCCATTCTTATTAAACATGACTCAATGCCTGGATTCACTGTTGAAGCATTGTTAATAACACAAATCCATATACACTAAAAGACTGTGGGCTGCTAAAGCACTCTAAGGTTTTGTTTTTTTCTTCTTATGGACAAATGAAGCAGTAGTTCTTAATAAAATCAGCCCTATCAAGTGTTTTTTCATGTGAAATTGAGTCATTTTTAGTAGATTCATCCAACTGCAATAATGCAATAACGCTCCAGTGCTGGCATTAAAAAATACAGTTTATAATCCCCAGACAGAACAGCAGTGGTGTGAAATGTGATGAAAATGTTGAGCTGAAATTAATTAACGGCAAAGATAGCTCAAGCTAGCTAGTTATACCCTGACATCAACCCAGATGGTTCAGATATGGAAGGACATTAATAATATACAAGAGGCGTTGTTGTTTTTTATTTTCATTAACATGTTTATGCACGCATGCAGTTGAATGTGTGTGATCGAGAGAAAAAAAGTGAGAAAAATGGGGTCAAAAAACAAAATTAGATCATTTTATCTGGCAACACTGGTCAGGTTTTGACGAATGGCCAAAAAACGGCAAAGTTCCAACCCCCCCCCCCCCACACACCCACACACACACACACATTTAATTGAATATTTGATGCGAAACACTGCCTTGCGACCTCAGAGGAAACCTGGATTTGCGTCTCGCTCAGAGACTTGCAGTTCAACAATTTCACCTCACACATTTTCAAAGGACACAGTCAAACGTGGCTGAAAAATGAGGTTTCATTAGAGAATCTGTCCGACTGGAAAAAGCAAAACGAAACTGATCAGCATTCAAATCCTAAATCCAACTGCTGCACTGGACTTAACTAAGCCATCAGTACTAAACGATTTAATTATTTCCCATCCACATTAGATCGCTTCTCATCTTTCTTCTTGTTGTTTCAAGCTCTCTTGGGAATCAAGCCTTCTCTTGACTGTAACGCCATCATGGATTTAACCCTTTTAGCTCCCTTTTCTCCACCTACTCGGTCATTTGAAAGAATTACAGAAAGTATTCCATTACTGGGAATCAGATGTGAAAGCCTGTTGGATAGATACACACACACACACACACAGAACCATACTAGTGTGATGTACTGTAGATGCATTCACTGAGCCACGGGATGCTGCTCTGCAAGGCTTATTTTAATGGAGGTTCATGTTTTTGGGGGGGTCTAGATGGTGGGATCCGTTCGTTTGTCTCATCCTTGCTTCTACTTGCATCACGCTGGCCTCCTCCCTCTTGTGTTTTGGAGTGTAAGAGCTGATTATCTCTTAACATCTACTCTCTCTGAATTCTGTTAAAGGAAGATTCTGATGTTTTTCAGTGTGACCTGTTTCCTATATTTTTGGGTCAAAAATGTTTTTTTGGGACCGCAATTGTTCCGATCTCGTCAGAGGACGCAGTGATCAGAAAGCACAGAACAGCTGCTGGCTTTAGCCAGTGTTTGGTTCAGATTGCTATCAGTGACAACATCATCTGAGCGATCCTGCTACTAAGCTTCACTTTCAGAACGAGTGATGTAGGGGAGCATTTTATGATGTGTGTTTGCGGGAATAATCACATTGCAATTTGTCAGAATAGAACATTTGGATGCCAGTAACATCATTAGAACTGAACCCTTCAAAGTCATTGACATGAACTGTATCCGACCCCTTCTCTCCACCAGCACGGCTGCATCATGTTCCAGCCGCGATGCTGTTTAGGTGTGCGTCCGTCCTCCGCACAGCTTCCAGGCCACAGGCAGCATTACAGATGCGGTGTGCCACCGTGTTTCGCCCAACAAGCTTTATTAACATGCTGAGATTCTGTTGATTTGGTTGTTATCATGTGTCCTTTTTCTGTCTGTTTTTGGTATCAGGAATCTGCGCGTGGTGTTTTATGTTGAAAACTGACCAGATTACCTATCCTGCGGGGACTTCCTGTCAGGCTTGATTTGCTCAGTGCAGCTATCCATCAAAAATAAACTGGATGTGTATTCTTCACCGAGCAGAGCACCGAGCTGCTTTTGAGACGCACCTGAAACCCTTTGTGGTGGATCTGCTTCCAGACAACAAGGATTGTGTAGAGTCAGCCCCCTAGTCACCTGTAACATGGCGCCGATGTAACGAGGTGCAGCGGTGTCTGGTGAAAAAGGGGTGACATAAAAATGAGGCCTCGCTCTTCCGTCTCATTTATTGTTGGGTCTTTGCCAACTCTTCCAGTTTATTTTGGGCTCAAGAACGAACAAGTGAATGATGAGATGTTGACGAGGTATCTGGACCATAACAATCACCAGTGTACTGGATCACAGTGCCCTCAGCAACAAAACTGACTTCCTGATGCGGGCCTCACAGCCAGGGTTGATTCAAACTTCTGTCTGTTTGTCCCTCGTCAGCTTTTTCTGGCGCTGATCATTTCCGACATTTGTCACATTCAGATACCTCATCCACATCAAAATCAGCCAAAGATTTGTCCACGATGGTCCCTCCATCTCACAGTTTTGCTAACTATGCAATGTGACCCCTACAGCAGTCTCACTCATTGGAATTATTCATATGATGTTGCTCCCATGATCATTTTGATGCGCGCAGGAAGACAGAATACCAGATTTTTCCTTTCATGCCTTCATTTTAAGCGTAAGCATAGCAGTTTAGATTCCTTAGAAACAAGCATTTTCTCAAAGATATAGATGTGAAAACGTTTGGGCCTCCAGAAACAAAGCTTTATGAATTTTTTTTTTTTTTTTTAGTACTGTATTTTTAAGTACATACTGTACTCCTCGCTCGCTCTTTTTTCCCCTCTCTCTCCTCTCTTTGGTTTACCTTCAGGCTTGCTGATGGTAATCCTCAACAACGCAATTAGGCATTTAGAATATTCATGACTCAGACATAAATAGTCAGCACATCACTCTCCCACGTGGCCCTGCTGTTTTCATGGAAGTACACACGTGCGCATACGAATGCAAACAAATTGACAAAGCAGGTGCGGACATTAATGTCTTTGTTGTGCGGCTGGCATGGATGCTACACGCAATTTCAACATCATCTAAAAAAATAAAATAAAAATAAGCTAGTTCATTTCTTCCAAAAGATAACAAATAAATCCTCACTGGGAGTCGTAGCTGCGATGCAGAACACATCCAGAACTATTGTGAGCGTTCTACCTGAGCTGCCACATCACTCTGACACGCAAACACTGCTGTCAGCCTTCTTTGATTCCTAGCTTTCGTGGTGGCATTTTTGTTTCTTCAATAAAAAGTTGCGTCCCTCACCTGATGATAAAAGTCCTTGTCTGACCAAAACATTGAATAAAAAAAAGATAAGTGCGTCAGTATCAGAGTTCTGAAAGGAACATAAAAACTGTTTAGGGGGGAGATATGCTTTTTTACCATTTTCTTTAATACCAGACAATTGGGTAGATGTTTTCTCCTCTCAGTTTGTGTTATGGAGTTCCAGACCTCCACCAGAAAGCTCACTGCTAGTTAGCTTAGCGGCTATGAATGCTAGCTGTGTGATAATAGAGGAAGGAGTCTCAAAAGTCATGACATGCACAAAAAACAAATTTAAAAAATTTGAAATGTTGCTATTTCAAGTCAAGCGGGTTTGGAAGCTGACAAGGCAAGATGGGAGAGGAGGCTATGGCAGTTCCGGTTTTGTTTGTGATAAAATTACATCTTTTTTCATCTTCAAACAGTTTTTTTTTTCCCACAGCATATGTTAAGCACAGGCCTGCTTCTATTAATGCAGGTGAAGAGTGTTTTGGAGGAATGTGCAATTGATGACTTTTTGATGGTATGCTCCCACGTCTCACTGCTAGCATTCATTGCAGCTAAGCAACTTATTAGTCAGCTTTCTGTTGGAGGGTGTGGAGCTCCAAAAATACACACACAGAGGAGAGAAGGCTTGTCTGGCACTAAAACTGATGGACACTAGCCTGCGCATTAACTTCCTGAAAAGCTGACATGTTGTTGTTTTTTAAGCGTTTTTTTTCTTTGCTCCTCACGTGTGTTGATCTTTTCTTGTTGGCATTCTTAGTTTCTCCACAATAAGAATAAAGTACAAACTGATCAGGGTACTCCTCTGTTTTGGGGAGCTCGGGTCCATCCCAGCAGATACTTGTACTCAAGAGGCAGGAACGCCACATCTATCAAAGGGAAGGCAAAACTAATCAAAATCTAATATCCAGTGTTAGCGAACACATTATGTCTGGCAGCGTATTCACACTCTGTATCTCAATGGCAGCACTGCGCCACTCCAGGCAAATCGAGTCTGCTGCCACGACAAGAGCATCGGCCAAATGATTACAGTCAGCCTCCGTCTCTGGTCTGTGAGAATCATCACAAAAAAAGAAGAAGATGTGAATATGATTGCCAACGCTGCCATTTTGTGAGCACAGCAGTTCGCTGAAGATTCGTAAGTGCTGATTCATCATTGTCAGCACCATCATTCTTCAATTTTACTCTTGATGTACCCCTGAATCACCCTCCTCTCACCCCCACCCCCTTCCTTTTTTTCCCCTGAAATCTCCATTTACTCTTTCCATGCCTCCGTCTCTTTTCTGCTTCTCGCTTTTACAGTGTGCATTCTCTATAATTCAATTTCCCGAACTTGAAATGTACTCGCGTCTCTATGTCATATGCACCCGTCATATCTCCATTTCTAACCTTTTTGCCTTTTTTTCATGTTCGTGATCAAGACATGATTGTGTGCCTCTAGCATCAGTACACGGTTGCTATGACAGCACTGGTGCTGGTGGGTAAGCCAGATGTTAAGATAGAGGTAAATGTGCTTCAGTGGAGAATACAGCTTAATTTAGGGTTATTGTTTGTCAGAAACTGTAAACCCACTGCTGCCCACACAACGTATGCATGTGAGGTTATGTGTGCAGGGGATGAGAGAAATCGCTGCGATAGATTCGGGACGTGGCGAACACGATGCAGCCTGCAAGTGAAGATCCTCCGGAACAACAGAGGAAAATCAATAGAAGCTAAACTATAACCCTGATGAAATAAGACAAATGAAAAACAAGTCACAAAGAGAAGTTAGCTGTTAGTTTGTTCACATTTAGAGCGACATTTGTTGATGCTGCTAAATGTTTTGCTGGACTAGCAGAGGCACTTTCATGGTTGAGCTATTTCATTTTTTAGGGAAAAGGTCCAGCAGTTCTGATTATTATCTCAGTATGCCTCACTTTCAAACACTACAAATGGATGAACTCATTGATGATATTTTCTTTGACTGTTTTCAAGAATTGCTGAAACAAAATATCAAAGATGTAGCTCTGCAGAAAGCCAGGCCTGAGTGGGCGCAGGAATATAAAATAGCACTTAAAGAAGTAGTTAATTTTTGGTGCTTTCAAGTACTCAGAAATACCTGGCTTGCTGTGCTTGTTGAATCGCATCTTTGTGACTCCAAACGCAGAAAGAGTCAGCCATGCATATTTAGCTTGAAGCTAACGGTGCCTCAAAGCCACCGGCTACAAACAACAGCAAAACAGTCCAAAAATGTCTGCAAACCCTCAAGCACATCATCCAATATAACCCACGTTGCCGTTATCCAGCATTATGCTATGTAGTCCACAAACAATTTGATTGAGCTAAAAACAAGCTATAACACTACTAGAACCCCCCACCACCACCACCCCCCTTAGTCACAAAGAAGTGACAATACAGCATGGAGCAAGCTTCATTGAGTTGGTTCAGCTAATCACGCCAGCTGGTCACACCTCAGCTCTTCCGTGAACGAGTGCCGAAGCAGGCTAAGTGTGTCATTAGCGTCGAGCTGAACGTACATGGCTGGCTCTGTCAGCATTACATGTAAAACATCTTTAGGTGAGTGCTGGAAAGGAAAAAATAAACCTTTTGTGTTAAACATTACTTGAGTCAACCATATCCTAGAGTTTAGCATATACAGCAAATACGTTTGGGTTTCTTTTCTTTTCTTTTTTTGCTGACCTGCTGATGAATATGTTTATTTAAACTTAGTTTACCATTTTCCCTTCCTAAATTTGACATTCTTGTTGATTTGAACTCACTGGAACAGACAAGACAAAGCGACCGTCTCCGACTAGATCAACCGCATGAGGATTTATGAGCTGAAATCTGTCTCGTCTGTTCTTGAAGCCACAGACAGCTTCTGACAGAATCTCCTTCACCAGAACTCACATCTGATAAGGCAGATAATCAAACACTCTCTCTTCTTCTCCAACATGTTGGCCTTCTAAGTGTCATTATTTCTCAGGCTACAATCTCTGATATTTAACTGACCTCAATCGTCAGTTATCTCCACTCCCTTTTGCGGTTTACATCATCCGATCCTCGTTTTTTTTGTTTTGTTTTTTCCCCTCAGACCCTGTGTGGCCCCAGTCCAAACCACATGTTCAGTCTTTCTATGCTGCTATAAGTCAAATCTGGCCAGATCTTTTAGCAAAAACAACCTGCTTATTTCCACATGGTTGCTTTTGAGTTTCAACCACCAACCCTATCTGGTTTTATAACCCCAAATGTGGGAGGGATGTACCCTCTGACCACCCCACCGTCTTTACCTGGAAGCGAGGTCTCCTGGCCGGGTGCCGACTCATTTAGGGATGAAAAAGAAAGCATGGAAGTTGTGGTGATGTAGGTGATATGTCAGTTGGGGTTTTAGGTGCTCTGCTCCATTTAGCTGCAGACCTTCAGGCCCCTTTCTTTCACACTCCATTGCATCTCCTCTTCTTCCTGTGAGGCATCCAGGAAATGGATATGATGTCACGCATGAGCTGCTACAGATGACAGTGGTCTAAGCAACGGACATCGGAAAAAAGATACAGTCACAAACGGACACTGGGTCAAGGAGGACTGAGGAAAAAGTCCGAAAAGCATTTAAAAAAATAAAAAAAACAAGGCAGAAGTTGAAAAGATCTTCAAACTTGAATGATGAAATATGAATAATAGATCAAACCATAGAGAGGCAGCAAGTCTTTCAGTACTTTTTACCTAGCGTATCCCAGTCCGCTTGCACTCTCAGTCTTCAAAGTTTGCATTTTATAAACCGAATCCTCTTCATAATAATAAATCCAAGGTGCTTTCTGATTCAGTGTCTGTGACTTTGACTTTATTCTATTTAAAAGCAAATGGGAGACGAAGTGAAGATCAAACCTCATTGTTTCTCCTCGGCTGTGGCTCTTAATGCCCTCTCTTTTCTTTCTGCCTCTCCACTCTCATTTTCATTTATTTATATCTGTTCAAACTGCCTTTGACATGGGAGTCAAAGCCAAAGGTGAAAACATTAATTTGTGAAGTTTTACAGATGTGGACAGCAGCATCGCAACATATCGACTGTTGGGGTTAAACATTTTGTTTTAAGGCGTAGATCCTTTACAAAGTAGTTCAGCTGCTTTTAGCACGCTTCCTCTTAACGCCGACTCTCAGAGGATGCTCATCTGTCTCTTGTTGTGTTTGTTTCATCTCTAAGCCCTGTGTGAAGTGGAGAGGAAAGAGTGCTTTGCTCAAAGCTCAACCTGTCTGCACTACAGTACACCAACTACAGAACTGGCCTGAATGACAACATTGCAGACAGATGGAGGGAGAGCGAGCTGCAGAGAGGGAAAGAAGAGAGTCAGGAACACCTAAATATCAAGAACTGCGGGGCAGTGAGAGCTAATTAGAATAAAAGAGAAAGCTGTTAGGAATCTTGAAAAAAAAAAAAAGAGCAAAAAGCAGATGTAGATTTGAATTGCCGTGATTTCTGCCAGTAGAGGATGTTTGTGACCCTCTGTCAGTGAAATACCAGAGAAACAAACCGGTCACCCAGAGCAAATATCGGACAAATCCCACAAAGATAGCAACTTGGTGACTAAAACGTCTTTATTTTACATTTGGCCCACGTACGTTCACCCAAAAAGTATTTGCCTTACTTGCAAATAGAAGACATTTTTTATTTTGTGACTCCAGAATGTAGAAAGAGCCAGCCACGGATATGTAGCTTGAAGCTAATGGTGGATAGAATAGAGTTCAAATGTGTTTTATTTTAAGCTCAAATTAAAGTTTTTGAGGAATATTATTATAGGGCATGCAGTTGGTATAAAGAACCCGTGAATAATACCTGACAAAGCATGTCAGGTTTTGTAAACAATGTTCCTGGTAGTTTTGCCGCTTTTAGCCATCTATCGCTCTTAGCTTCACCTTAAAGAATACACTTTTTGGGTGAAATAGCTTGAATTGAGTTCATTTTTGGGTATATTTGCATAGAGCATTCATGAAGAAGTTTGTACATTAGAGAATTCCGGTTAAACTTAATCTGTTCAACAATTATATCTTGTGAAAGCTGGAGCCATCAAAGGTTGGAGAAGTGTGTTTGGTACCAGGAGGTTGCCGGTTCATTTCCCCGGCTGGCAGGAAATACGTGACATTTACCAACAATTTTGAATGTTTGGTGTTTAGTACCTTTATCTACTCCTTGTTTTGTTGTTTTTAGCGCAGCTTGACTCACTTGAAATGGGCAAAAATTGATTTTATGTCTGGGAATGGATCTTTTGATACGTACAGCAGATAATTAGAGTCCATCACAGAAGAGTGTTGAAAGAGAGTAATGAGGTGAAAATACATTGTTGACAGCCCAAATTCTCTGCCAAATGCATCACTGATCAACAATATCAAACATCAGCTGTCACGCCTCATTTGTTGCTATTTAAAAGACTGTCAAGAAATCTCAGTAAGTGGTGCTAGGAGCTATACTAAGTAACTTCTTTTACTTCCTAAGGTGTTTGGCCACTTTTCTTTCTTTTGGTAGTTGTTTTAGTTACATAAGTCTACCCCTGCTTGGGATTTTGTTATTTTTAAAGCAAAACACTAGGATGTTGAGGCTGCTGATGCCTGGGGAAATGTCATTGTGGTGTGTGCAGGGTGCAAACACACACACATATGAAAAAAATCTATCTCCAAAGGACGCGTAGAAATAGCTTGCCAATTTTATTCATTATTTTCTCATATGTCACAAGGCTTCCAAAAAGAAGCGACGCTGTTCTCGTCTTTACTCGATCGATGTGTTACCTTCAGATCGATTAAAGATCCATAACAATATTTTAGTGTACTCAGAGCCTTTGTAAATGTCATGGAATGTTGTTTCCTTTCATTATGGCTCTTCTTGCTCTTCTTCACCAGCAAAATAACCTCAAAGGCAGACGGTTCGTGTCAGATGGTGTAATGAGCTGCTACTTGAGTAAATCAGACACTAATTACACACATATTGCAACCTTAAATGGAAAGAGAGACGGAGTGCAAATCCGCTGTGTATTTATCTGCATCAATCTGTCTCTCTCTGTTTTGACATGTCAGTTCAGTGGGTACACATAATTCTCAGGTGACAATATTGAGAATGACAGCATCATATGCAGCCAACAGCACAAACGGGCTGAGTAAATAAATGCACATTTGAACTGACAGTGGCCCAGTTCCAACAGCCACATTGTTATTAGAGCATTCCAAGCACCTGTCACACTTAGTGTCCATTGGATGTGATTGGAATTCAGGGGATAAGAGTGGGCGGCACGGTGGTGCAGTGGTCAGCACTGTCGCCTCACAGCAAGAAGGTTCCGGGTCCAAGCCCCGGGTCCAGCACAGGATCTTTCTGTGTGGAGTCTCCATGTTCTCCCTGTTCCTGTGTGGGTTCTCTCTGGTACTCCAGCTTCCTCCCACAGTCCAAAGACATCAAGAGGGGACGAGGCTGATTGATACTCTAAATTGACCGTAGGTGTGACTGTGAGAGTGAATGGTTGTCTGTCTCTATGTGTTGGCCCTGTGATGGACTGGTGACCTGTCCAGGGTGAACCCCGCCTCTCCCGAGAAGGCTGCTGGGATAGGCTACAGCCCCCTCAACCCTTAACAGGATAAGTGGTAGAAAATGGATGAATGGATGGATGGATATTTTTCTTACTCAAAAAATGTTTTTCACCGTTCCGTCACATCTATGTGACTCCAGAATGCAGAAAGAGCAAGCTATGTATATTTAGCGTGAAGCTAACGGCCGTCAACAACAAACAGCAAAACTGTCAAAACCATCCATTGAGAAACTCTCAAGTACAGCTCTTCTTACTGTATGTCCTGTCATCCATAAACACTTTGATTTGAGGTGAAAAGTGTGAGAGGTTCAACCGAATGCTTCAGCTGGTCATGCTACTGTGAATTAGCGCAGAAATGGAGGTGCTGGTTTGTTTTTTGCTCAAGTGAAAGTGTTTGTGGTTTACTGAGCCTATGGCTGCATTAGGAAGACGTGAATGCTACTCATGAGAGTTTGTAAATCAATATTTTTGACAGTTTTGCTGTTGTTAGCCATCAGTTGCCAGTAGCTTCAAGCTAAATATCCGGCTCTTCCTGCTTTCAAGAAGTAATACGGGAGGGTAAAAAGAGCTTTGTGAGCTCAAGTCACCTATTTGTGACAACTTGAAAGGCCAAATATACATTTTTGGTTAAGTATCTCTCAAGGTTAAAGTGTATGATGCATTTATCAAGACCTAAGTCACCCTTTGACTTGTAAATATAAAAATTCAGTTCTTCCCTCATTTCAAGGAATAAAATAGCTTTTTCCTGTGTCACCGTCTGGTGGGACTCAGCCTTTATTTTTTTCATGAAAGGTAGTTTTCTTTCACTAGATGTATTTATGGACGGACTGGAAGTCTGCCAGTCAGCTACCCTCGCACCATCTGTTCACCTGTTAGTTTCCTAGAGTTGAACTATTTCTGCCACTGTGACCTACTCTGATTAGATGACTACTTCGTTCCACCGGGGCGGGTCACAGTGACCGAGAGGAAACAAGACATCCTCCCTCTGCATGATGAATCTTTACCTCATCAGACAAAAGACCAAACCGCTCTCCTTCATCACTCAGTCAAATGCTGGTAAAAAGAATAAAATGTTTCCTGCAGGAATATTTTGAATACTGTCTGTTCAATAAGCAATACTACTGCAGGAGTGTAGGATAACGAAAGAAAATATCATGTCCTGTTTCTTTTTCATACAGTTTGCTTCAGTGTTGTGAGTCATGCTTGTTCCCTTCGAGACAGGTGCTCTGCATGTCCCATATTTCTAATTATGTAATCATTTCCCTCAACATGCTCTCATGCAGGGCCTCCTGCCTCCCTAATGTGAGCCCTTTTGGTTTCATTATGTGGGGCACTGAATTGGATCACGCCTCATGTGGAAGTAAAAAAAATAGAAATAAATAATAATAATACTTAGACGATTAATCAGAAGCGAGTGTCCCAATACATGAATATGCTATGGATATAGATTAGTAATGTGTAGTATGGAGAAGTGCGACTCACCTGTCTGCAGTTGTTCAATGTTATGCATTTATCTTTTTTTATCAAACCTTGTGACAAGCTGCCACCCCAGCTTCAGCTCCAGTTTTGGACAATCTCTGGCTATGAAAAGTCGTGATTGTTGGAAATCTCCAAAGCAAAATTCGGATGTCTTGGTGCAAGGGAATGCAGAGAGAGAGAGAGAGAGAGGACTCCCTGAGGATGCTCTACCCTTAATCTACCTCAACGCAGAAAGTAAGAAGATAGCAGGAGGATGAGGCACATATAGAAGGTCAAAAAATAGTTTTATCTCCATAAAATAAGAAACTAATACCAGCCTTTCCAAACAGTGGTGCGTGGAATGCGAGAGTAGTTGGTAACAGACCAATTTCACCCAGCTGCAACCTGTCGTCTCTGCCATGGGCTTCAGCTTCCTCTGTCTTCCGCCAGCACAGACAGCAACTGTGTGCAGCCCCCCCTGTTCACACAGTGATGGTCGATGGCTTTCATCCCTGCCAAATGTGTGTGTGTGTGTATGTATGTATGTATGTGTGTGTGTGTAGAGTTCCCACAAGTAGAATTACAGATAAGCAGCAGCAGGTTCTTGTTCCTGTAGCATGGGTTATTTCGGAATAGTATCTTGTGTTTAATTCTGAAGACAAACTTAACCTAATTAAACCCTAAAATTCACCAGTGCTTGTGAGTGTTATATGCAGTGATGGACCTCTGAAAGTTTGTGTTTTGCAGTCCAAATTTTAGATCGGTCAATTAATTTAAAAAAAAAAAGGCCTCAAAACAAACACATAATTAGTTGGCAAGCACAAAATCAGTGAAAGCTGCTTAATCTGCATTATAAAACTTGGATGTCTTGGGTTGTTGGCATCACTAAATGTGTTACTTCAAAGAGTGTAAGTGCCACAATATTGTCCTTATACTGTACTGTATGTAGGGCTCTGACTCACTTTAAACCATTAAAGAAATCTTGCTTTGGGTTATGCTAAATCATGGGCACTGCAATCATTAAATAAATCTTAATGTGGGAGACTTTCCAAGCAATTATTGTTATACTTCATCCCGTAAAATGTCATTGTCTCCTTCTGGAGATTCATCCCCTTTCAATCAATGGTAGATTATCCATGTCTGGTGTCTAACATGCTGCTAATTGAATTGCCATGTAAAGCTCCCCTGGACTGCACATGATAAAATATCATTTCACACATGTTTCAGGAGCAACAAATTTCTTCAGAAATAATTAGATTTACCAAAAAAAAAAAAAGATGGACCTGATTCTCTGGCACCTCCTGGGAGCGTAGACCGGAATAGACGGGAAGGAGTTCAATTCTCTCTTGCAGTTAGAAAGAAGCCTGAATTTGGAGCACAAACACGTAATGTGGCCTGCTCTACAGGGAGAATGGCAGAGAGATTATCATTCGTGGGGGGGATTTGATGAGATGATAATAATCAAGAGGTTGTTAGTAGATCCGGAATGAAAGACAGAAATTTTGGAAAACACTGCAGTGAGTACACAAGATAAGGGAATGCTGCATGTGGGCAGACCAACTGTTGTGCGGTGTCATAGTTCAAAATCCTGCATACGTGCACTCTACTGTGAGGATGTGTTTGACTGGCGAGGGCATGTGTCACTTTCAGTCTGCTTGTGTAACGTGTGTGTCATTTTAAGTGTGTTTTCCCCAGCTGCTGAGCCGACAAGTGGACAGTTTCTATCATGATGCAACAGGCAGCTAATCCCCTCCTTATGTAAATGCTTGACTGATATTCAAATTACATGCAGATGGGATCCAGAGCTTAGGTTTTGGCAGGAAAGTGTCATAACAAGGAATGTCTGGGGAGACAATGTGCTGTCAGCTTTAGTCTGATTAATTCTGCATTTCATGTCTAAAAGAAGGTGTCCCGAGGACTGCGGAAGAATTGGCAGGTGAACATAGGTGTCAGGCAAAGCTTGATGACCTCATTGAGTTCCGTGTGGGAAACAAAGGAGGGGATGTGTGGATGGCCAAAAGGTTTGCATAATGTGTTAACATGATGGGGGAGATGCACCTGAGATGAAGAAAAAAATGGAAAATACCCAGAGGGGAATGATCGTGTGAAGCTTCTAGATTAAGGGAATAGAATAAATATGAGACGACAAAAAGTTTTTCGAGATTTGGTAGTTTGGAGTCTGAATTCATTTACCCATTCCCATACATTTAAATTCCAGATTGCTGTTTGAAATGCAATACAAAGTATTTACTCCACTATGGTGTGCAGGGAACACAATCTGAAACTTCCAAGACAATCATTTTAATTTGAAGTAATTAGACAGGAAAGTCCTCAACTGCTCTTGCTCAGTATCAGAATTTATTGTTCATATGTCTTGATCCCTCTGGATTGCTAGAGGTTTTTTTTAATTTATTTTTTTTAAATGCTCTTCAAGAGGATCAAGAGGAACTGGAAATATGAGTATTATCAATAAATCGTGTCAATGAGCAATAGCAGTTAGAGGAGGGTTTTCTGCGCACCACCTGCAAAATTTCGACAAGGAGCTTCAGAGATATTGTGTTCTTGTGAGGTGACAGAGACCTTGACCTTTAACCCTTTACCACCAAAGTCTTTTCAGGTCATCCTTAAGAACCAGTTGACATTTGAGCCTGATTTGAAGAAATCCCCTAAAGGCACTCCAGAGATATCGCGACCAAAACAGGGTCGTAACGATAGGCAAACTGTAAAGCCATTGCGTATTATATTATTAAAGCTGTATAACTTACATTAACTTTCTTGTGTTTCTTTTGTTTTATTCTCTCTACAGATCCTGCACTATTCCAAGAGTCCATCTATTTGAGTTAGTCAGAGCTGCAACCAAAATAGAGAGCATGAAGACGAGCTGTGTGAGCAGACATTGCAGCTCAATGAGATATGACGTAACACAGGTCACCTGCTAATCACCATGATATCCATAAAGCTGTGACTGGCGTTGTGAAGCCTTCACCCCTTTTTCTATACCCAACCTGGACCCTTCTCCTCTAGTTCTTCCCAGATACCTTTTGTGCGTTCTTTTTCTCCTAAAAAAAAAAACCAACCACCTCTCTGCCTGCCTCCACATTTACTTCCTAAATCATTCTAGCATCCTCT
This sequence comes from Aulostomus chinensis, assembly GCF_037954235.1. Lineage (NCBI taxonomy): Eukaryota > Metazoa > Chordata > Actinopteri > Syngnathiformes > Aulostomidae > Aulostomus > Aulostomus chinensis. The sequence goes on along the minus strand of NC_141337.1, from coordinate 13,583,206 downwards.
CATTGGCTTTCATCGGCATCATGAAGGGTGCTTCTACCACGTCTGCTCTCCTTCTTACTCTCTCCTCCTTGCTACTTTACTCCCAATTTCCCATCATGGTCAGCGGGGACTGCTGGCTCATTGAGGGGGATAAAGGCTACGTCTGGCTGGCTATCTGCAGTCAGAACCAGCCACCGTATGAGACTATTCCACAGCACATCAACAACACGGTCCATGACTTGAGGCTGAATGAGAACAAGCTAAAGGCTGTGCTCTTCAGTTCTATGTACCGTTTCACCAACCTGACTGACCTCAACCTGACCAAGAATGAGATCAGCTATATTGAGGATGGAGCTTTCGCAGGACAAGCTAACTTACAGGTGAGGGGGGAAATAACACGATGCATCAGATTTTTTTTCTGTGCTTTCACTTTATCTTAATTTTATTTTTCATGTTTTCTCAGGTTCTTCAGCTGGGATACAACAAGCTGACTAACTTAACTGAAGGAATGATGAGAGGGCTTGGACGCATGCAGTGTCTTTTCCTGCAACACAATCTCATTGAGGTGATCGCCAACAATGCATTCTGGGAGTGCCCCAGCCTGAGCAGCATTGATCTGTCATCCAACAAACTTGCACGCATTGATCCATCTACATTCACAGTCCTCAGTCGACTAATGGTATGTGAACTGGCAGCAAATCCATTCCACTGCGGGTGTGATCTTTACACCTTTCTAACCTGGTTGGAGTCCTTCAACAATGTAACACACACCTACGACCGACTCCAGTGTGAGACGCCCCGGGAGATGTTTGGCTTTCCCTTACTGAGTCCCATTGCTGCCGGTCACGCTGGTCGAAATGCTAAAAACATCTTGTACTCCCATTGTCGGGATGGCGTGATGATTCCAGGAATGACATCACTCCCACCGGATCTGGATGGCCCTTCTGGGATTGGACCAGAGATATTCGGTGGTGTGGGACCTTATCACCAGCCCACCACCTCCTCCTCATCCCCAGAACACAGCTTCATTCCAAGCATCAAGCTCCACCATGTCTCTTTGTCATCAGCCTCTCTCCTGGTGCAAATTCCACGGCCCTACAGCAAAATGTATATTCTAACACAATACAACCACACATACGTGTCAGACGTCATGCCCTTGAAGAACAGGAAGGAGATGATCACCCTCAATAAGCTCAAACCACACACCAATTACACCTTTTGTGTCGCATCTATCCGCAACTCTCAACGTTACAACCACACCTGCCTCCAGTTTTCCACTCGTTCTCAAAATCCTGATGACACACTTCCCACACCATCAACCACTACACACTACATAATGACCATTGTGGGCTGCCTTTTTGGCATGCTTATTGTTTTGGGCTTTGTCTACTACTGTCTACGAAAGAAACGCATGCATGATGAGAAGAAAAAGGCCATTTGTGTCAAGAAAACCATACTGGAAATGCGCTACGGGCCAGAGGTGGCAGCAGCCGTAGCAAATGATCCATCGGCAGTCCACAAGCTTCAAGAGCAGTCCAGGGAACATCACCAATATCAGCACCACCATGGGGGCAAACTTCCAATGTCCACATCGTCTAGCTCTGGAATGCTTCACTCAGCCAACACCAGTTCCTCCAGACTTTCTTCAATTCCACAAGTGGAAAAGATGGCCACTGCCTTTTCAGAGGCTATGGCTACAAGTAAAGGAAACTACATGGATATAAGAAGTGGAGGAACAGGCATGGAGAGGGTAGGAGATGGGCATGGAGGGATGAGGGGGGAAGATTTAAGGGACGATGATGGAACAGATGTTGGGGATGACTCCGATGATGATGGGCATGGCTCTGCATCAGAGATCTCCACCATTGCCATGGAGGTGGACAAAGTCAACCAGATTATAAACAACTGCATTGATGCACTAAAACTGGATGCAGCAGCCGTTGCTGCTTCAGGGTCCTCTTCCAACCCCACAGCCTCCTCCAATGCCACCTCCCCTCCCCCCACCAACACCTCTTCCCTCACTCGTGGCCTAATCCCACAGGGAGACACATGCCAAGTCAGCGGTTCCAACAAAATTCCACCACCACCTCCCCTCCCAGCCTTGAATGCCCCTCTTGCTGAGCGCCCAGGGATTAGTGGAGGTGGCTTTGTTGTCACTCCCCCCTACAGACCCCCTCCACCAGCCACTGCTGTACGTCCAATCCAGCGGCAAATGAGTGCAGATGCAGCTGTGGTTATTGTAAATGCTGTCAAGAAACAGTGCAGCACCAGCTCTTGTGGCTCTGTGGGTCGGGACAGGGACCGTGGAGGAGCAAGGGTGTATAGCCTGGATGTTCCTGAGCCACGGAGTCCAGATGGCTGTAATCAACAACAACAACAGTACCCTGACCGGGCCAGTCCTGTGGGCTGTGGGGAGCCCCTGGAAAGACTGCCTTTAGTGGGGAGTGTGAGCTGCAGTGGAGGGGGTGGTGGTGGTTGCGACAGTGGTGGTGTTGGTGCCCATCATCAGGAAAACCAAAAGCCACACCATTACCATCAACAGCAGCAAAAGCAACAACAACAGCAGCAGCAGCAGCAGCAACAGCAGCTGGAGGTGCAGCAGGACTACCACTGCTCGGAGCACCGCCACTCCGTCCCAGCTCTCTACTATGAAGGCTCCCACCAGGGGTCCCCAGCCCAAAGGGTTTCCTTCTTAAAGCCGCTGACGCGCTCCCGTAGGGATGCAGCATCTTACTCCCAGCTATCGCCTGCTCGCCACCATTCCAGTTACTCTGGCTATTCCTCCAGCCCGGAGTACTCCTCAGAGAGCTCACTGAGGATCTGGGAGCGCTTCCGTCCTTACCGCAAAGGCCAGCGGGATGAGGCCTGTTATGTGACGGCTGGAAATGCTCTTCGAAAAAAGGTGCAGTTCGCAAAAGGCGAGGACCTGCATGACATCCTTGATTATTGGAAGGGTGTGTCAGCACAGCAGAAGCTTTGACTGGGAGACCAGAATGAAGCATTGCGGGAAAAGGAATTTGGTTACTTCTGGCTCTAGACCTGTTAACCAGAGAAACTATTTGTTGGAAGAAAAATGCAAGACAAAATTTTGCCTTTGGGGTTTTTTGTTTTGTTTTTGTTTCTTTTTGGCATGCTAGGTGTATAGAATATTGTGCTAAGAGCACGGACTGTGAAACTGTGCCTGAGATATAAGAGTCATGGTGTTTTATTTTACACTTTCATTGTAGCACCATTTCGGAATAATTCTTGTTTAATTGTTTGCAGGTTTTATTTATAGCACAGGGAGCAAATGCATAAACTGTGTAATTTAAAACTCTTTGCGTGATCACACTTGGTGATCTTTTAGTCCGTCTTTCTCAGTGCCATGTGTTTCATCTCTGGATAATCACAGAGGGTCAATGTGAATAACTGTCACTTCAGCAAAGGTGTGTATGTGATAATTTTCAGTGTACAAATTGGATGTTTTTAGACTTCTGAGTGAAGGTGAGTTAGGATCTGGCTTCTATTAGAAGTGATGACATGCCAATTAGTGAAGTTGAAGTTGTCAAATACAGGCTCTCTTCCAGGATATACTTGGTGCGGCTGAGGTATTTGCATTTCAATAGCATCCGTAAGGCAGAAAGAACAAATCTGAAAATAAATGAACAATGCAAAAACAGTGAAAGGAGCTCAAAAAGGACCGGCGGCATTAGGAATCACAATAGAAATACACTTTTTTTCCATACTAACCGCATGGTTAAATGAGAGATGCGAAGAATGTTATTCAACATCAACTGAAAGACCAAGCCCAAGTAATGATCAAATTCAGGTTTTGTGATCCTTGTTATAGTCATACCAACGTAATAGGACCCTTTGTGATGGTAATGAGACACCTATTGTGAAATGACATCACCCAGTCCTTTAGAGAGGAGCATGAATAATGTGAACCATATGAGTGGGCTTACAGAGGGGGAAAAAAACAGAGGCAAGTAATTATAGGAATTATCTGTAGCCACTGTGAATGTAGTAAATTAAAAGCAAGTTAAGAAGAAATTATTTATATCATCCAATGTGAGTACCATAGTACATTCCAGATCCTTTCTCCAACATAAAATTGAATGAGATGCACAGAGAAAGGAGCCTTTTAATTACTGCCAACGTCTCTGTTCTGTTCTGGACATTAGTACTATTGTTGTCTCTTGATAACCTAATTAGCCAACTTGTGACAGGCATGCTCGCTTGCACCTTATGCCTCATAACTATGTGTGTGACTGTGTAGTGCACAGTGGTCAGTGTAAGTGGGTGTTGGCATGCCTTGTCAGATTTTATTGTATATGCCCAAATTGATAATACTTGTGAATATCCTAGCCGGTGATTGGCTAGCTGTGTTTAACCCATTCTAGATGACTAATGACATGAACGAATGCACAAATAACTGTATTTTTCCAGACATACATCACATGGCCGTGATGCTTAGCTCTTCGAGAGTAGCACAGTGCCTCTTGCTACCACAGCCATGATCTAATAATCTCAATTTATGTATAATATTTTCCTTCCACCTGGCCTTTTCTATCAGTATGATCTGTTTGAGATCTCCTGACATCTTAATAAAAGGCAAACTGCCTACTGTACCTAAACAGCTGTGAAGCATTCACAAAATTTGAGTCATATTACCCTAAAATGTGAAAACATAAGTGGTCCTTGCTCCAGATTTTATTTAGGGTTATAATCAAGAGAAAATATTTAATTTTAGCACAGTTTAATTTCAATTTCTTGTTTTTTACTGTGCATGATGGCCCCTGCTCCTTCAGGTCCAGTGGTATGTAGGAGTTGGTACGGCATCTCTGCTCTGCTCAGCATTGCATTTATTTGACCTTTTCTTCGTATATTGTTCCTTGTATTTTTTTTTTGTATTTTTGTCTTTGCTTCCGTTTTTGTTAAGGTGTGTTCACATGGTCTGGGTTTAAGATCTCGTGGAGTCTGTTGGAGAGAGTTTACGGTAATAGACCGCATGAGATCAAGGCCCTCCCTGTCATTTCTACTAATAGTCTGTCTGGTACGCGCCGCCTCACACGCCTTCTCTATGTGATAAAGCACCGTGATGAACATACAGTCTTGGAAAAATGTTCGTCTCCCACTGATGTTCTATTATCTGAGATAACGCGGTTTTCCCTGAGGAACTTGTAACTGTGAAAGACTCACCATTTCAGAGAAAAGGAGTTTCTTTGTTGCTGTGTAATGCCATCAAAAGACCCTTTTAACCCTAACCCTAATGCCATCATGTGTTCAACAAATCCTCCATAACACATTTCCACAAGTGGACGTTGAGGATCATTATTTCAGCTGCCATTTTTTTTTAATCCATCTATCTGATGAAACCCAATCCGATTGAATCCATTCAGCTTATTTTGATTTCAAACATCTTATATTTTAATTAATATAATTCACACATAAATGTGTTTTTCAGGAAACCGATTTCATAGGACTGCATGAGTGTTAAAGTGCTCCTCTGCTCAATGACATCCAAATTAATTCAAACATTTGCTTGACTGAGTCTCCATGATGATACACTTTATCGCTTTCACCACCAATGTATGAAGTGCCAATTTTTTTAAATGACTTATAAAGAAGAGAAAAAAAACTATTTTTGGCAGCAAAATCAAATCATTTTCTTGCTGCTGCAGTAGCTGGAGGGGATATTGTGTTGCTCACCATTAGTAATTACTTGAAAACACGCTGCCAAAACAACCACCGAACGAAAAAAGGCTGATAAATGAAAATGAAGAGCAGTTTATGGAAAAACATGAATTCGATAAGGGAGGCTTTGAGTCACCAACTGCCATTTTCAAAGATTTGAGGGTACAAATATACACAAAACGGACAATGGACAATATCACGTTGGTTTTTCTCCACTTTTAATATCCCATGGTTTTTTTTAAAGGCTGCAGCTGAACATGTTTTCCCCTCACGTGTAATAATTAACACGTGGGTCAGATTAAGAACAACTGTCAATTGGAGCTGAATCTTGGGGGATAATTATTAAAATATTAGTTTTCTGTCGTGGTTATTAGTTTCAGGTGGATGCATAAATATCTGCAGCTACCAGCCAACAAATCCAGGGCCGCAAACACTTCCAAACGAAGTCATTATACCTGCTCTTAGGTCATTCTATTGCTGTTAGCTTGCTGACTCACTTTTAAATGTACAACATGCGAAGGATTGTTACATTTGTACGTTAATACTTGCACATTTGCACACTACAATGCAAATTGGAAATCCCATATTACATTTACACTTGATTTGACAACAAAGGCTACACTGCCCTAACCCTATAATAACATAGCTTACATTTACATGATGCTAGAAAGCAGTCAATTATTACCTGAGTCCAACTAAAACTGTATTTTTAATACACGTAAATATATGCGTCTTTCAAAGGTGGACTAAAGCACTCGGGATGGATTTTATTGGGCTCATATTTGCTATCACTGGCTGACAATAGACATTCTGCATAAATAGAAGCTACTCAGTGGGTTTACACGCACAGTTGCAGTTGAGCTTTAGGTTTAGCTTGATCAGACCGTTCAGTCACTGTCCTAGTATACGAACGGGGAAGAACCAATTTATTCACCCAAAGCGCGTCCACCCCTGAAGCGCCATAGGTGGAGGAGTCAACAAATAGTGGGCCGATGATGTTAAGGCTTTAGCGTGATTGCAACTTAAACCCGCTGAGTGAATTGGTCATTAAAAAGCAAGCAACAGGAGAAGGGTGAGAGCAGAAAAAGAGCTTTAATGAGTCACTGGGAAATGTTCACTGTCGTGGGTCACATTAAGTCGACCCATCCAGACAAACAGCGATCTATATCTTTGTAGGATGTGGCTGCTGCTGCTGCTGCTGATGCTGATGTCAGTGAGTTTAAAAACATTTTCTCTCTCCCCGTCCACAATACACACACAGCCAAAAAAACATAAAAAAGTGAGTCAGTATGAGTCACAGTCTAAGTCTAAACTCTGAAAAGAACAAGGACTCTTTTCCTGAAAGGTAGGTAATGGACAAAGTCCTCAAAAGAGGGGAGAGCAGCGAGAGAGGAGCCGGCTGGTTAAACGCAGGCAGGTGGCTTGCAGCGAAGAAGCGGGAATGCGCCAAAAAAAAATGTACCTGTGGGTTCACCTGTGGGCTCACACTGTATAACACACACATGCACAAAAACACACAAAGCAGAAACATCTCTCACAACTGCGGGGACTTTTAAACCCTTGAAGAAGGCAGCATCATTTCTACTTAACTTTAAGGCAGGTGACAGGCGTGTATTAGCGCTGACAGCCGGGTTTCAAATGCTTTTATTTGGCATCTGTAGACCTTTTGTTGAACAGCCTATTAAGTCCATTAGCTCATTGTGTGGGAGTTCAGTCTGTGTGGATGATGTGCCAAAATTGATAAATGGGTAAATTAAAACCACGTGTTTCCTCGTGACGATGTACAAAAGAGCTTATGAGATGTAATTCAACGCATGTCCTTTTTTTTTTTTTAACGTTGCTCTGAATCTCAATGGAATAGAGAAGGAAGTCTCGGTCACTCTGCATATGAGATGACTAAAGCACTGCCAGCACCTCCTCACCAGCTGCCAAGCACTCAATAAAAGGGTCAAAACAAATTAAAGGCAATTAGTGGGCCTCATTGTCCATGTTGAAACCATCTCCTGACCATTTTGGATCAAAAATAATACACGCGTCCGCTGAAATATACCTCTGAGCAGAAGAGCACTTGACGGCGTCATGCAAGCCAAATCTATGGAAGGATCGATTCGTGCGTCGCACCATTTTTCCACAACACTTTTAAAACAAAATCGCATTGTTTTACATTGACATGATACACTTAAAATTAATTTCTTGAAGTTTTAGTTTCCAAAGGACTTAAAGAATCTGTGAAATATATGTGAATTTTGTACACTAGCTAAAAGAAAAACTGCTAAGGTTTAAAAAAAAAAAAAAGCTTCTATGGATGTTTTATACTCAGCCTGATCTCTTGGTATGTCCGTGTATTTCTCTATCTTCTTTTTGCTCTTTATTTTATTTCTTATTATTTTTATTTTGCTTTCTTTTGGGGGGGGGGGGGCTGGGAGGGAGGGGCATCAGGGAAACAAGGGACTGAATTTTAGTACATGCATTGATATGTGTTATAAAGGTTTAAGAACAGAGAAAGCTTAACATAGTGTACTACATAAAAAGAAAAGTTGTTATATTTGCATGACTCCCTGTATTTTTTTTTCGAGAGAAAAACTATATTGTTGTGTACAAAAAGAGTGGACATACGTTGAAAACAAAACAAAAAAAACTGTAGGGGCTGTATCGTCACGTATCTTGATTTGAACATTTAGGTTTTAAATTTTTTTTTTTTTTTTAATTTTCAATTCTATGTGACATTTTATATTGACGGTTTTCTGGTTTTCATTTGGGAGATTGTATTATATACTAATAATTACCTTTGCTAGGTGTTGAGCCACGAGCTAGCAGAGTGTGCAGTGCTAAAATGGGATAAAACTGACTGTTGCCGGTAGTTGTTTACCACCACGCTGCGTTGTGTTTCTCTACGCTAGAGAGATTTGTCATACACACAAAGCTGCTTGCTGTGGTCTGAGGTGGGCCAATCGAATTGCCCTTAACTCTCCGTCATGGTAAAAATGTTTCAAGATAAAAGCGTATGACACCACATCTTAAGTTAAATGTAGAGAGTTGGTCTTGATCTAATCTTGAACCGTTCGTTAGAGAAAATAACAACTCGTCGGCTCCTTCGCTCTCTTTTACTTTAACCTTTGCTCTTCCCGTTTTGAGCTTCTTTGATCTGACCGGCTACGTTCATCCCATATTAAAGTGTTTCTTATCTTTAAGCCCGTATCCAAACAAAGACAGTGGCAATCTAAACCTGATGGAAGTGGATGGATGTGACCTGCAACAGAAACAAGAACATTTGGGAGGAATTTGGTTTCCAGTAAAACTACCTCAATGATGAGATTTTCATTGACACGAATGGACAGAACGGAGCGCCAGAGATTATAAAACATTTCATTTGGCTTCTGTTTGATGTCTGTTAACACCTATCGCATTTATGCGTGAAGGCTGGTTACTCCAAAGACTCACGGGAAATTTAAACTAGCAACTTCTCCCAAGTGTGCAACACTCTGAAACCAGACGGTGTATCGTTTCCATAGCAATGAATCTGTGTGTGTGACCACGGTGACAGTTTCTTGCAAGAGTTGTAGTTCTGATGGGAAAAGAGAAAAAAAGAGTGGTCAAGAATTTTAAGCCACCTTTGAGTGCCCCAAAGGGAATTTAGCAAATTTTAGCCAAAAAATTTGAATCAGGAGATCGTTCCTCTTTTATCACGTTTTTCCCGCGTATCCCCCGAGCAGTTTAGAGAAGAGGGTGAAACGTCTGATGAGAGGAGACCCAAGGAGACGGCATTTCACCGGGGGAGCGGCTGATGTTAACTTTGTGCTTGTTGGTGAGCTGCGGAAGTCGACGCTGATAAAACTACCACACCTCCAGAGAGTTCACACCACAGCAACTCCCCCTGCATCATCACACATTTTTATTGTGCAGCGACAGCCTGTATTTAAAAAAAAAAAAAAAAAAAAATCTGACGTGGCCTCTGTGTCAGTTACAAAGCGCAATGTCCTAAGCTCTGCTAACGCTGCTCTTCAGCTTGACAGCACAGCCATCCTCTACAACCCAGCCAGTTTATAGAGTTGTGCTATGACGGGGTGACGCTGCGCTGTAGTCAGATGAAGTAGTCGTTAATCTGGGACAGAAGGCCAATTTCTAAGCAAGAGTTTCAAAACATTTCTCTATCCTCCACAGCAGCGAAACCTGCTCAAAAGGTCCCGATGCAGCGAGAGCAGACGTCATTCAGTGTCAGCTCCCCACCATTCTGATCAATAGTAATGTTCCTCATGGTCACGGATAGTAGAAGGTGGACGGACATTGCTATTCCAAACACGCAATCCAATTCTGCGGTCCTCCTCAAGTCGGAAAAATTGCCTTTGTCAATGCCAGAGATTAAAAGATCACTTAAGGTTCTGAAAATGTCTATGAAATGTCAGAGAAAAGGCCGTGAACGGGACTCTGCCGCCGCTCATCGAGGAAATTAAACGGATTGATCCACTGACAAATGTCCTGCATGATCTTGAAGCGACAGCAGCATTCCACACGAATTTTTGCCCTCAAGTTCACAGGATGCAGGAACAGACGCCATTAAATCGACACAATGCAGAACTTCGGGGAGAAACTCTAAACTATTCAGTGAGGATTAGGGATATCAGAAGTTGCTCAGTCAGTAATCAGTGATTGGACTTTCTGCTGAGCTCTAATTCCTTCCAGCTTAGCGATACTTTCTACATATCACAGCACAATGTGACATCCAAAAGGCTACAGTGCAGCTTTCATGTGGGCAATTTCCTCTGAGCTTCATTTGCTTTCATTAGATATGTTCATATTTTTACTCTTTGGAGAAAAAAAAAGAGCAAACTTTCTTTTCCTTTTTTTTCTGCTTGTCTCACAGGATGCTCCAGCTGGTTATACATAGTCAGCAGTTACCGACATCATTTATTTTGTGATCCTGCCACAGCCACCTCGACCATTGTAAGATACATCCTAATACAGCACATGAAGCGCTTCAGTAGAACCGCCATCTGTGGGATCCCTAAAGTGGACCAATGCCGGTTCCCACATCACGATCATCTGATTTTAGTTGGACACCTGTGGTACATTTGTGTAAACCACTAGTCCTTGCCAGGATGAACAAAAGGCAGAGCGCTACAACAGGAACATCGTCGTATCAAACCGAAAGTCCCATGATTGTGTTCTGTTCAAATCTAACGTGACTTTCCCCTCCGGTTTGTCTTTAAACACCAAACGGGAAAGAAGGAAAAACAGACAGACAGAGGTTTGGATTATGGGAACTAATTTTGGCTTTCTGCTTTCTTTAACTATTTGTTGCTGATATTGACATTTTTTTTTCCCTTTGCAATTTCTGTACAAAAGATCTATTTCTATATTTGCAATAAATTTGTAATTAAAATTTGAGTGTGAGGTTTTTTTATTTGCGTATATCAATTTAAGGAGAGGGAGCGAAGCGTTATCTTGCTGGTATCGCGGCACATTCAATAAAATCGTCATGCAGTTTCATGTCACAAAAAATATTTTTAAGGGGGGGGGGGTCTTATGCGTGGACATGCAGCATTACTTGCCTGTGGTGTTTAAATATTCTTGATAGTGTGTGTTCTCTATACCGTCTGATCCTGTAGGTCCTGATGTTCTGTAATTTAATTATTCATGCACTGAGGGCTGGGAAGTACCTGCATGTGGGTGACTGTGGGAATTCCCTTACCGTCACACACACACACACACACCACTGGCCACTTTCACCTGCCATTAAAACCTCTCAGTGTTTTGAAGATGCTGCTCCACAAGCACAGATGGATATCCGAAAAGAGAGAGGAGGGGGAATCCAAATTTGATGACAAACCAGTTCACCTCAGCGGCTGTTCCATAGAGAGGCGCTGTTTTAAGTTTAATGTGAGGGAACGCTTTGCTGAACGTGCAACTTTAATGAGTACGATGGCAGAAAGCAACTGGGGAGTTTTGTGAACCCGAAGGCTGGCAGTGATGGTCGGGGATCTGCGCTGAGCTGGTGACGTTTAATGTGTTAACCAGGGGGGCCTTAAAGGGGAGAAACTTATTATTCTATGGGCCTGTAACTGACAGGAGCCATCAAAACATATTAGAACATCATATTAAATGGCTGATGAGGCTCAATAGGATGTGTCTTCATGGTGCCAAGCCCCCCCCCCCCCCCCCCGGGTGCAGTCGCTGCTTTTACTCATTTATGTCACACAGAGGTCTGAGGCTATAAGTGCAATCATTCAAGAACAACTGTGATGTTCCACCATAACTTAAGCTTAATTTGTAAAAACAAAAATTAATTTGAAATTATCTTGAAAATTTGTAGTACTCAGGAGGAGAGACAAAAAAATCCGTAAAATTAAAATGGCAATTATTTGTGCTTCAGCTGCTCATGCTGGCGCAGCCCCAGGCTCAATCTGCACATATGAACTGCAATTTTATTTATTTATTTATTTTTGGCTGCTCAAGGAAACAAAAGTATCTGTTATAGACGCATGTACCTATACACCAAGTGTAGAAAATACTCTGCTGCAGGCAGCAGTGCAATGGCTACCAGAAATGCCAGTGAAATGCAGCAGCGACTATTCTTATTTATTCATTTCAGCTCTGTGTGAGTGTCTCTGTGTTTTGCTGTAATTTGTTAGACATTTTTTATTCTCCCGAATGAACAAAACAAACTGAACTGAAACTGTGACCCAAACAAATCTGAAATTCATAGCATTACTTGTCTTTTGTTGTCCTATTCAATGGGCAATAGAAGAGTAGTTTCAAGTTTATTCTCTCTTCACTACATGAGGTTTGAAACCTGCTTGTTTACGAGTGACCAATTCAAGCTTTCTCTTTTTTGATGGCAGAAATGAGCTTTGCAGATGCTGATGTTTGGTCATGTGACCTCTGATTCCACTTCTTCTTACGACACAAAAAAACAAACTATCCGTGTAGCGCATGCAGTATTGATCAGGGGATGGAGTCGTGGTGATGAGTAGTGGTGGGAAGCAATACTAGGACTTCTACACATGAGTACATCCCACAGATATGAGTTGAAGATGTAGGTTAGCATGTGGCTAACATCAAGTATGACAGATGGACTGCTGGAAACAGAAAAATCAAAACTAACTTTAAAAAGAAAAAGGAGGAAAGCAACGTAAAGAGCAGTGCATGTCAAGTTACACGTCTCCTCCTGACTGACTTATAATTCATGGAAGGTTAACGACACGGTGTGGAGCAGGTACGGGAGCTCAACTGAGACTGTCAGGCCAGGTCCCACAACACCGGACTCTTCCATCCATCCATTTTCTAAATTTTATCCTGTTCGGGGTCGCGGGGGGGCTGGAGCCTATTCCAGCACCCTTCGGAAGAGAGGCGGAGTTCACCCTGGAGGGGTCACCAGTCCACCGCAGGGCCAACACATACTGTATATGGTGTGTCCCAAATCGCATACTTCCATACTGCATACCTCCATACTTCAAATTGAGTATACAAAGCATTCTGTGTACTCAATCGCGTAGTGTGCTAGTTTCGAGGGTGCAGTGCTGTCCCAAATCACATACTGCTGCGCGGCGCACTCACCAGAAATGATGAGGCGATGACTTCTTCTTCTACGCCCCTTTGTGACCGGCGAGCACCGCATCAGCATCAGCTAATTACCGCCACCTTTTGCCTGCGATTGTTTGTCGATTTTTGAAGCAGTAAAACAGCAAAACGAGCGGTAATCGCACATTGTTATGCCACAATTGGCGCCGACATCGCGATGTCCTCCTTCTATGGGCTGAAGATGTAACGGTCTGTATAGTTTATTTGTGTGACCTATTTAGGAAAACATTTTGGTGACAAGTCATTTTATGTTTTCAAACCCACGTCCACACAGAATTACAAACTTGTCCCTATTATTTAATGTAAAGATGACTTACAAGTCAGTGTTGACCGACTCTCACCACAGCTGTCCGCCGCCATTTTTATTGATGAAATGAGTCCACAAGTGTCCACAGTCGCATACTCAAAATCTTAAAACCGATTTGAGTACATCATCCAGGTACATTTGCATACTCAGTTTACACAGACTATCCATACTTTTCGCATTTTGAGTTGAGTTTACTCAAAATTTTAAGTATATAGTATGGAAGTATGTGATTTGGGACACACCTATATAGACAGACAACCATTCACACTCACAGTCACACCTATGGTCAATTTAGAGTATCAATCAGCCTCGTCCCCTCTTGATGTCTTTGGACTGTGGGAGGAAGCTGGAGTACCAGAGAGAACCCACACAGGAACAGGGAGAACATGGAGACTCACACAGAAAGATCCTGTGATGGAGTCGGGACTCGAACCAGGAACCTTCTTGGTGTGAGGGGACAGTGCTGACCACTGCACCACCGTGCAGCCCCACTGGACCCTTGTACTCTTTAGTTTGTTCTGGGAGTTTTGATCTCTGTTTCTTGAGTTTCCTTGTCTGTGGTTCAGTTTTTTAATAATAATTCAGTTCCTGTTTTCTTTGGAAAAACAATCCCTACTCTGTATTCATTTGCTTTATACTTCCTGTCGCAAGAGGGGACCAGGCTAATGGGTACTCATCTCCGTGGGTGTGGCTGTGGCGACCCATCCAGGATGAACCCCGTCTCTCGCCCGAAAGCAGCTGGGATAAGCCCCCCCCCCCCTTAACAGGACAAGCGGTTGAAAACGAATTGATGGATACTTCAAGTCTTCGTCTGTTTCCGGCCTTTCTCACCTGTGTCTCGTCTTTTAATCGGTCCTCGTCAGTCACAGCTGTGTTTCCTCTGTTCTTCCTCCTATCAGCTCCTTCCCTGCTCTCATGTTCTCACAACTGTTTCCTGTTGTGTCATTATTAGTTTGTATTTTAGCTTGGGTGTCTGAGACCGTTCTTGTCAGAACCTTGTGTCAACCCATCTGTTTCTCACACCATCGTGTTGTTCACCCTGCCTTATGTTCACTAGGTTTTCACTATTTATTCAGATAATTACAAGACGAAGGTCTATGCATCCTGCCTTCTTGCAGTTCTCTGTTTGGGTCCTGCTCCACCATTAAACCCTGACAGAGACTTTATTGCCATGATGTTGTTTAAAGCAGCTATTAATCTTCAGTTTGTGTTGATGCCCCCTCTTGACAAAAGACATTGACAGTTTCCCTTAATAAAAACAGGATTGACGCCCGTTAGCTAATAAGACTACCAGTAGCAGCCTCTGTCACTGGAACGCCAACATTAAACAAGCTTGTGCTCGGACTCTGTGGAAACGCTGACTCTGTTAGCTTGCGTGTGAGCCATCTAAAGGCTAAATTGACAAGGCTGCGTCATCAAAAAGTCCTATAGCTGCTTGAAATGTGAGTTCTTCATTGTTGCGCTGACTTGTTTTCTACATGATGCATCTGATTGCAATGTGAGCATTGTAGAACTAGGTCATCCGCGACGTGAGTTAAAGTATAATGCCTCTTTACGTATTTATGACATTTGCGCTTGATCTTACCGCATAGGGGGGATGTGAACTGACCAATAGGATGAATTTCTTCATCCCTCAGCGTCATAAACATGAAACGACAAGAGTAAACGGTTTCCCCTCTGTCAACACCTTGCCTTGGCTGTTTTTAAGATTTAAGAAAAACCTACTTATTGAGAAAATAAAGCTCATATAGAATTTCCTGGAGAAAACAGGTTAGATTTCATGTGTGTCAGAGCAAGCAGTGCCCTATTTTTATAACCTGACTGAGGCAAAATGATGAAAAATTAATGCTGCATCATCATCATCATCATCAGCTGAAGAGTTCCATCTACTTCTGATGAGATATTATTGTATGTGCAGCTTTATTTACACATTCCTCAACTCACTGCATCTTTTAACCTTGCTCTTTCTATCCCATCTCTCTCCTCCCACCTTTGCATCACTCACCCCCCCGACCCTGTTCTTCCTCGCTGCAAACACCCTCCCCCGACTCCCCTCTTTTCATTGCCTCAAACCCCCAGCTGAGAGTTATGTAAGCCAAACGGAGACACCATAGAAATATCCCATATTTCTAAATATCCGTACCATCCGTGTTAAGCTCTTTATCGCCTGAGGATTAGAGGGTTGGATTAACCCTTTACTGTCCCTTCTACATTTAAAACTAACCCTTAATCCTGACTGCTATCTCTTTGTGCCCTTTCACGCCAATATCTCTCATTGTGTTACTCTATTGAGTGTACGTTGGGTTTGTATGCATGTAAAAAAAAAATGGGGGGGGGGGACACACAATGAAGACATAAAAATATAAGACAAGATGATCAAAATGGAAGAGGAACATAGAACGGAAATGACTCCATGTAGCTTTCATCGACACGAGAATGTGGGATCCTGTAATCTCCCTTTGATGTGACACTCACCACACATCCACCAAACCCATCACCCACACCACCAACACACACACACGCACACACACACACACACACACACACACACACACACACACACACACACACACACACACACACACACAAAACCTTGGAAGAAAATTAGGGGGAAAAAAGATTTTTTTTAAAACAACAACAACAACAGAAGAGTTGTACATGTAAATGAAAGGAAAAATTGAGAAGTGACTTTTAATTCATGTCAGTTTTATCTACTGAACTCTACTTTGCAAATTTCTATTCTCTTGATGAATATTTTACAGTCTGTACAAACAGGAAACACTTTTCTCAAAATATAACTTTCCAAACAGCTTAAGTTAGGGAAAGACTTATCCCAATATGTAGCTACAGATTTCTTACTATTTGAATTTCTATACATTATATCATGTGGAGGTGTGTGTCGTTGCAGAGTTTTCACAGTGGCCATTCTGACAAAAACAGAAGCTACATGCAGGTGTTATTAATGACATTAGCGAAGGTGGAGAGAGAGAGCTTTAATTAGCGGCATTAGCTACGTGTTTACCCACAATACATCTGAGCTTGTCTGCTTACTTCATGTCTCTGCAGTAGAGAGAAAAACTGGAATGGTTCAGTTCGTTTGAGTTCAGTTGTTCAGTTTTATTCACTGCACATTCAGAGGAAACTCCAACTCTCTCAAAGCAATTCCTTTTGGGAAGATTTATTCATATCTTCCACTTCACACATTTCTTATTAGATTTATATTATCCATCCATCTTTCCGTTCTGTTTTACTCCTTTTATTTACCTATTTATACAGTATGTGTCTTTATGTATTGCCTTGCGCTTCTTTTATACTTGAGGTAAAGTACTTTGAATCTCTTGTGAAAAGTGTTGTAAAAGGAAGCTTCCCCTCCCTTGACTTGGCTGGAAGAGAGGCAGAAGGTGAAGAAACTATGAAAATGTTTTAGGTGCAATATCTTTGGGTGAAGGCAGCACGGTGGTGCAGTGGTCAGCACTGTGGCCTCACAGCAAGAAGGTTCCAGGTTTGAGTCCCGGCTCCAGCACAGGATCTTTCTGTGTGAGTCTCCATGTTCTCCCTGTTCCTGTGTGGGTTCTCTCTGGTACTCCAGCTTCCTCCCACAGTCCAAAGACATCAAGAGGGGACGAGGCTGATTGATACTCTAAATTGACTGTAGGTGTGACTGTGAGTGTGAATGGTTGTCTGTCTCTATGTGTTGGCCCTGTGATGGACTGGTGACCTGTCCAGGGTGAACGCTGCCTCTCGCCTGAAGGCTCCGCCCCGCGACCCTTAATGTAGGAATAAGCGGAAGAAAATGGATGGATGTTTGCTGTGTTGTGTGGAAATTTCTGGTGTTCCAGTGGTAGTTCATTACTTGAAAAGAAAGCGTTCTATTTTTTTTCTTACACAAACCCTTATTTCTCAAATTAAAATGCATTTTCAGTGTCACTTTTACAGTGTCTTTGTATTTATTTGTTGTGCTGTTTTTTTTTAAAAAGTATATATTTAAAATAAAGAACTCTCCAAACCACAACTTGAAGATTTTTTTCATGTTGCTGATGTAGTCTCCTTTACAGAGAGAGAAATGTAAGAATGAGCTCCACCATGAATGTCAAGTGAATCAGTAGGCAAATCCTGTGAGGTGACAGTGCTGACCACTGCACCACCGTGCTGCCTAGAAAAAATATATTAGATGAAATTACAACACCATAATATTTAGAATACGCTAAAATAAATTAATCATATTTAGAATAACAGTGCTTACTATCGTGTTTCTAGATTTTACTTTGACCATTGGCTCATCATACTAACGAGTTAAGCATTCCCAAGTTATTTCATCAGCTAACAATTCAAAGCAAACAATGTCGGAGCCATGCAGCATATTAAAGTAACAGTTAACTGGGTCTTCTTTTTTTTCCAGGTGTCAGCTGGTCAACTGTCAAAATGATAGCCAATGAACACACAGCGGAGAGTTCATCGGTAGGTCCCCAAACTTCATGAATGTACTGCCCATGTTTTCCCTACTTTTTGTCTGCTGTCAGTCATTACTGTTTGGCCACATTGGCTTCAGTGGATGTTACCCTCTTTTTCTTGGGCTAACGTGCTAACTACGTTTGTTCAGCGGAGGATACCTGTCATTAGCTTGCATGCTCCATCGGCGTGTCTGGCAGCCCTGAATGACTGATTCCACTGACTTACTCACCCCATACCTTTGTTCCTTTAGTTTGCTTTGCTTTATTGAAATAAATATATTTTTCTATTGGCTTTACACTGTGCCTCTCCCACTTTGTCATCTCCCTGGGGTTATGACATATGCAACAACTAATTTTTGCGTAGGAGTTCAGGATTGAGGCCCATTGAGAGACAGTCTCTCTGTCTTGTGTTTGATCAGAACACTGTCCCTGATCTCTGGACGATCTCAGTTACCAAATCACACCCCCTTATGACGAGTTGTAATGGTCACGAGATTCTCAGGTTAAATGCTGAGTTGAATACACTTCCAAAACACCTGCTTGAAGTGAGACATTCAGAAAATCTCAGGTGAGATTAATCTGCAACTGCTTCTTATCTATCTTATCCAGTTAAGCATTTTCATATATGATTGTTTATTGTATATCTATCTTTATTTGACCATCTCTATGAATTTAGTTGGGTTTTAAGATCAATGGACTTTGATGAGGAACAGCGGTTGAAGGAAAACTATATTAAGAGACGAAACAAGTGGTTTCATGAAGAAAACTAGGGATGGACTCTGAAAATGGATGGAAAAAAGGAACAAGAAAGACTGAGGAAGAAGGAGACATGAGCGGCAAAACAAGGACATGAAGCAACGAAGGAGTTGGTTTGGGCAATGACAGATGAGGCAGAAAAAAAAGACAACGGGAGAAAGAGAGCTGATCATGAAAGGAGGACCAGGTGGTTGAAGGAGGAACAGGAGAAAAATGAGAGGGAAAGAAAGGAATGGGAAGAGAAGGAAAGACTGGAGCAGGAATGGCCAGAAAACTAGACAAACTGAGAGAACAGTGGAAGGTCAACAAAGGAGAAGACAGGAGAATAAAGGGGGGTTCAGAGACGAGAGCAACGTTCCCATTGAAGTGGGCATGGCTGTAACAACCTTCTGCCCCCGACCATAAGTTTCATTCAAGTCTTCCTAGTTGCCTTTCCTCTGGGCTGTGTGGTGCATTCCTGCGATGGTGCGGTTCCCTGAGCTCAGCTCCCCCCCCAGAACATGACTCGCCCTTGCTTGAGGGCCTTTTAACAAGAGACAAGGCTGCTGACGGACACTCTTGCAGTGGCAGAGAGTGCCCCTGTGACCTTTCAGTGATGGGAAGGTCACCCTAACTGCAAAGCCACCATGTCGCTGTAACAAGCCCCCATAGCACATATTTTAGGAATTCAAAATGGTGGAATTCAAGCACAGTAAAAACAGTAATAAAAAAAAAAAATCCTTTGAAAACTTGAACGATAACATCCTCATTAATAGTCCAACATATTGTAAATATGCAGAGACAAGTAGGCCAAGACGGCTTCATGTTATTGTATCATTTGACACAAATTGTTAACTATGACCATGCACAAGAATCTCCCTGGTAGTTTTAAAGGCTGACAGTGGAAACACATGTAGATAAAATCAATCGCAAATACGGACTGATAAGATGAAAGAGGGGTACAAATATTGAAGGTATCATACAAAAAATTCATCTGAAAACTCCTGGAAGATGGACAAAGAACTTCCTCTTAAAATACCAGATGAATGTAAGGATCAAACTAGCCCATACTAAGAGTTTGATCCTTACATTAATTTGGTATTTTAAAAGGAAGTTCTATGTCCATCTTCCAGGAGTTTTCAGATGAATTTTTTGTATGATACCTTCAATATTTGTACCCCTCTTTCATCTTATCAGTCTGTATTTGCGTTTGATTTTATCTACATGTGTTTCAACTGTCAGCCTTTAAAACTACCAGGGAGATGCTTGTGCATGGTCATAGTTCACAATTTGTGTTAACACAGCAGTGAGACACTGAATGAGCTACTGTATGATGCATTCAACCTGACATTTCCACATTTCATTTTTTTCCAGTCAGTGTAAGGTCTCCGGTAAGATGGGACTAGTAACTCCCCATAGAGCCACTACCGCCTCCTGTCTACGCAGACTTTAGACACAAAAAGAGTGGCATCGCATAGCAACAAGTAGCCTGTTTGTCTACTTCCCGTCATTCCAGAGGTCTGTTGACTCTGGCTCTCTTTATTAGGCTGGTCAACTGACTGAACATCCCCAGAGCAGCTTCCTCCAGAGGCTTCAAGAAAGAAGCACAAGATAGGAATACTTCTGTTACTTTTCAACACATACCACTCAACGGATATGTTAACACGTATTGACAGAGGAACTAAATGCTTGTAAAATAAAGCTCACATGCAATTACAGTTTGTTTCTGCCATTGTAATAAGTAATGACATACCACTGCTTGCATCTGGGGTTGGTACACAGGGGTACTGGTTGGATTCTGGTGGCACTGTATTAATAAGTATAATTATACATGGCGATACTTAAAGTAGGTGTAGCAGTTAGTGTCATAACTGACAGTGTCACCACTGTACCTGGAAATTAATAGCAGGTGGCTTGGCAAATTTTCTTTTGACACCGCTGGTTTCTGGCTCGCTATCTGACTCCAAGTACACAGGATTTGGCCTTGAAAATAAAACTTAAACATTCCCCGCAATTGAAAGAATTTTGAATATAATTACATTAAATGAGCAAGCCTTGAGATAGACACTGTTCTCTGGTCAGGAGCTATCGCCCGTTTCTGTGAATTGAGGCAGCTTGACGTAGAAGTACACATAGACGTGACATTAGTCTATCACGGGACGGACATCCAATCCAACCCTCGAAGCTGAGTGCCAAGCAGGGACGAACGGGTGAGTCTTTGTTGGGACTTGGCTGGAGATCAAACCGCAACCACCTCATCTCAGGGTGGACACTCACCGCAAGGCAGCAGCGTCTAGATGTAGGTTAATTGAACGAACACATTTGGTTGAGGAATTCAACCGTACCTAGTTCTTCTTCTCAGACGTACATCTGCTTCCTCCTCTGATACCGAATCGGTGGTTGGACATTCTTTTCTTCATGTTGCTTGGCCTTTTCAAATAAGTTTGTAAAAAAACGAGCAGAAAATACAGTATGCCATTTTTAAGAAGTATGATTTCTCCTTAAACAATGTAATATAAAGGTGGCACGGTGGTGCAGTGGTCAGCACTGTCCCCTCACAGCAAGAAGGTTCCGGGTTTGAGTCCTGGCTCAGGCACGGGCTTGGGCACGGGCACCTTGTGGAGTCTGCTTTAGTGACCATCTCCCAATGAGGTAACTGCGAATATATCTTATCATCTACCCCAGCACGCCCACAATTAATGGTTCTCCTTCAATACCAGAAAGGAGATCATATCAGGGGTCAAGGTTGCCACTTCAATTAACCTGACTGACTAGTCCCATTAGTGACTGATATAAAAGTGACACCATTCATTCTTCTAATTAGAATTATCTTTAATTCTGAGATTGTGTTCTAAGCAGAGGTCTTCCATCTTTAAGAAACCCAGGGTGAAATAGCTTCGAGATGGTAAGCAGAGCAGACAAAGCAACCAGCCTGATGGAGTACAATGTTGCCCGATATCTTAGGCTCCTTACAAAAAGATGCTGACTGGGTTGATGCTCATCACTGTCGGAGCGAGAATCTGACTCATCTTCATCACTTCCAGCTACACTGCCACCTACATGATCATTTTCCAGGAGTAAACAGGAAGCTGGTGGTGCATCTAATTGGGAAATGTGGGAAACTGGGAAGGGTGGTTCCCTGTTCACACAGGGGTATAAAATTTGTACTTTGATTGTGCAGAGTTTCATATTCCTTAAGGATCTCTCTCTATGTCCCTTACAGTTCTGATGACTCTTCGTCTTTTGGTCCAATAAGAAGCCATCTCAACTAGAAAGAGAGGTGGTGCTGCTATAATTATATTACTTGGCCTTGTGTATTGCAGTGAATCCCCTCAAGTCATCTTGTACCACAACCCTCAACAAAAGGGGGAAACAAAGAAATGTTAAAAAAAAATGCAGAAACTATCACAGATAAATAAAATTTGTTTTTCATCATGAAACTCACTCATAAAATGGCAGACAATGCCCCCCCCCCCCCCCCCCCCATGACGGAAAGTATAGTTGGTGTTTCATCACATAGCATCCCCCCCCCCCCCGCCCGCCCGCCCGTCCTGCATTTACCCAGCCATATGATTATATCTGATGATATCTGAGCAGGATGATGTATTAACTTAGCATGAGGAATTATTTGTTAGCTATAATTAGCTAGCATGCAAGTGCATGATAATGCTATCAAGCTCAAACCTCCGGACGTAAGTACCCCTTGTAGACTGCATGGTTATCGTGAAGGAAGACAGGAGCCTCAACATCGAAGTGTACCGGAAGGCAGTGCTTCATTTGTAAATCATAACCGGAAAGCAAAGTACATATGACACCCCAGCAGTGACGAGATGGACACAGGTCCCGGAATGCACAGAAAAATAACATGTAAAACCATTGCTTAATTTGTAAATCATAAGGTGCCATAACGCAAAGTACATATGATGGCTCAGGGGTGAGGGAGGGGCACAGGTCCCGGAACGTATACAGAAAACAATGTACAAATGCCCACTTGCCATGATGTGGGACTTACAAGCCTCCATTTCAAATACTATCCATGGTATCAATGTTATGACGATAATGCACAGTTATTTAGCCTCCTCTGCGCAGCACAGCTGAATGCCCACATCACCACGGGTGGGACTTCGAGTCTACAGTCAGCAATTCGTTTCTCAACAGGTCCAACTTGTAAAACAAACAAAAAAGAGCTCACAATAAATCACACAAATCTTCCATTATTATTATTATTATTATTACGGTAATTAAAGATTGGCACGGCGGCCTATTATTAGACGGTATGCTCACCATTTAGTTGTCCAAGACACCCCACATCACGTTAGACCCGGCTTGGCTAGCTGGAGGTGAGCCTGGCTGGCTGTAGCGGCGCTAGCCTCCTGCTGCACCCGCTTTTGATCGTCAACATGACCGCTGCAGCTGCCCTCGTCGGCGCTTATGGAGGCTTTTCTGACTCGTTTTAAGCGTCATGCGACTCTTCCTTCTTTTTGAAAAAACAGCAATTTTAACTGTCTTTTTGACATGTTGCCGTTAAAATAGTAGCTGTTTATTTCCTCTCTGCTTGCTCCTCAGAGGCGGCGAATTTCGAAAGGTTATTTGTTTGTGTCAGGGGCCTGGTTTGTTGGCATCAGTGCATCAGCAGATCTCCGACTCTTTCAAATGACGTTGATTCTTAATAAACAACATGAAATTCTAAGGATTTGGTCTGTAAATTTGTCTATGCACATTATTGTTGTATTTTAAACATTTTTAAAATGTTTTCATATATTCTTTTAATACAAGAGGTACCGGATCTGCCCAAATAAGTACCAGAACACAGGGAGGCCAAAATTCAGAGGTGCCGGATCTTGTTCCGGCAGGATCCGGCTCAAATTAACCCCTGCCGGAAGTGTTAAAATGAAGTAACACTGTAACGTGTAAGGTCGCGTTAATTTTTTCTTTATTTAGAGGTACTTTGACGAAAATGTTTACACTACAGCAAGAGTCAATTTAACACATATTCAGGTTAGGAACACGTGGACTATATAGACATATAGACAGCAACAGTGTTAAATTCAATGCTTATAGTTTTTAATTTACTCTTACTATTAATCAGTATACATCAAATATGGTCTCGTCACTGCTATGGAGAGGAGGGGGAGAGCAAAGGATCGAGGCAGAGGAGTCAGAGTGCACGCGTCCTCTTATTTATGGATTCCTTCAAACCTAAATAGTCCCCGGCATTCAGCCTGAACATGCCTGAAAGGCATATAGTGTATAAAATAATCAAATAAAGAGCATAAAATCTTATTGACAAAGCCT
Source organism: Aulostomus chinensis (assembly GCF_037954235.1). NCBI lineage: Eukaryota > Metazoa > Chordata > Actinopteri > Syngnathiformes > Aulostomidae > Aulostomus > Aulostomus chinensis. The sequence continues at coordinate 13,559,185 of NC_141337.1, read as the reverse complement.
ATAAATTATTAATTTTCTGCATCACTCTTTCCCGAGGAAGTGGAGGTCTAAGAGATATGCAACTGTGTGAGCTTCCAAAGTTGCTCTCGGATGCATAGAGGTAACACTTATTCCCTGTCTTTTTTTTTTTGCTTTTCAGTGAATGTCAGAATTACATTTTTTGTGTGATTATATTTTTACTCCATGGAAGAATTGCACAGAGGCTGGTGGTGATGTTTTCAAACTCGCTAACAGAATTGTCTGTGTACCAAAAAAAAAAAGCAATTTTCACCACAATTATAATGTTGGAAGAAGCCTGTGAATTGAATTCGGTGGTTACCGGGACTTCAAATGGAGTCAGGGTTGCTTATTTTTTGGAAATAACAAATAAGAAAAACAAAGCACATTGTTTGAAAGCGACATAAGTTCAAACTCATATCTGCAAAACCTTCACTGAGCCTTCATTTAATTTGTTTTCTCCATAATAATGCTCTCCCTATAGAATAACTGTTCCTACCTTCCTGAGAGACAGAAAAACAGGGTTTCAGAGAATACCAAGGAAGTGTTGAAAAGCGGTTCTAAAAATATCAGCAGCCCTTTGATGAGCCAGGATCAGGAGCTGTATTCACTGATCCAGTCATGTTCGTCCTTGCAGCCTACACTTCATTATGCTCTTGAGTCGACGCTGAACCGTGTGCCACGTCGAGGTAACAGGATGCTTCTTTCACATAGAATATGCCAGTGTAAGTCGAGGAAAACGTGGATTCAGTGTACGAGCAAGCATCAATCGATCAGGCAATCATATATTATTTATAAAGAACAAAATCACAAACCTGAATTTTTCTCGAGGGGATTTACAGTCTGGTCACAACCCAACGTTTTCTGTCCTCGACCCTCGATCAGGGTGAGTGAAAACTTGCTTAAGAAAGCCTTTTATCAGTGACAACACGACAGTAACCTCAGTAAGAGTCCCAGAGGAGGGGTCCTCCTCCCAGGAGGGACAGAAATATGTCACAGACGAATGTTGGAAGTACAGACCAGATCAACACAGTCACAGAATTTTAATTACAGAAAAACAATTTGTTCAAAGTAGATCCTACATGTGGAAGGGCGGCATGGCTCAGAGGTACAGTGGCTGTCAAGCAACCAAAGGGTCGCTGGTTCAATCCTCACTTTCCCCGGTGACCATGTTGAAGTATCCTTGAGCAAGATACTGAGCCCCGAATTGCTCTTGATGGCCCTGCGACAGACTGGTGATCTGTCCAGAGTGAACCCCACCTCTTGTCGAATGTCAGCTGGGATAGGCTCCAGCACCCCGCCTCCCCGTGACCCTTAATGGATAAGCAGTGTAGAAAATGGATAGATGGTTGGAGATCCTACATGATGCCAAGCACGCATCCTCGTCTCCTACCTGGACCCTCACCAGACTCCTGCACTGGTCCACTTTTGTAAGTCTGCCCCCCCTTTTGCAATTCTCCAAGGCAAATCTGAACATCTGCAGCCCAGCGACCTGACAGATGGATGGATACACTTTGTCATTTTGCATTGTACGACAAAACTCTGTTTGGTGCATCTCAGTATCAAACCAGATAAAAGCACACTGAGACAAACGGGAGATAAACTAAGACACGGAACATGTGGGTTTAAAAACGATCAATACTGGCAGCTGCCACAGTGAAATGCATCATGGGTTCTTAGGGGCTGGGACATGTGTGTAGAGGGAGTGATGGAGGTCACAGCTCTGGGAAAGAAGCTGTTCCTTAGTCTGTTAGTCTGAGTTTTAGTAGCTCTGTAGCTCCTTCCTGGAGGCAAGGGACTAACAGTGTGTGACCAGGGTGGGTGGGATCTGTGGCGATACCGCTGGCCTTCTTCTGGAGGCGGCCAGCATACACTGAGTCCTTCCTTCCTGTCCTGTGCTGTGCAGCTGGCTTAACACACCATCACAAAGAGACAGAGGGTGCTCTCATTGGTAGCGCTGTAAAAATTCACCAGAAGCTGAGAGGAAAGTCCAGCCTGCCTGAGCTTCCACAGGAATAAGAGCCTTTGCTGAGTCCACAAGGTGGTGGGTGTTCAGAGCCCAGGTGAGCTCAGCTGTGATGTGAATTCCCGGGAACGTGTTGTCCGAACGCTCCACCACCTCCCCATGCATGAATAGTGAAGCGTGTGTTCCCATCCAGAATCGTGTTTAAAATCCAGAATAGAGTTTAAAATCCTTCTCCTCACTTTTAAAGCTCTTAAGTGTCAGGCTCCATCATATCTGAAAGAGCTCATAGTTCCTTATGAACCGACCAGAGAACCACACTCCCAGCATGCAGGTCTACTTGTGGTTCCTAGTGTCTCTAAAAGTAGAATGGGAGGCAGAGCCTTCAGCTATCAGGCTCCACTCCTGTGGAATCATCTTCCAGTTCCAGTCCAGGGGCAGACACCCTATCTAGATTAAAGAGTAGGCTTAAAAACTTCCTTTTTGGCAAGCCTATAGTTAGGGCCGGTCAGGCTTATCCTGGACCAGCTCCTAGTTTATGCTGCTATAGATTTAGACTACCGGGGGACTCCCATAATGCACTGAGCTTTCTCCTCCTCTCTGTTTCTATCCATCTTTATCCACAACATTCGCATGTATCAGTGCATCCATTAACCTAAACTTCTTCCCCAGAGTTGTCTGTGCTCTCTCGGCCTGCAGGTCACCTGGGGCTGTAGAAGTTGGGTTGATCGCTTCCTGTCCTGGACCAACTAATCTCCGGCCCTGGCCCTGTGTTTCTCTCTCCTTTCTACCCCTCCATCTCTCTCTCTCTCCTCTTATCCCCCCCCCCACCCCTCTCTCTCCTCTCCACCCCCAGCCCCATATCTCTCCTCCCCCTCTCAACCCCAATGGCCGCACACTTTGAGCCCGGTTACGCCTGAGGTTTCTTCCTGTTAAAAGAGAGTTTTTTCTCGCAACCGTCGCCGAGTGCTTGCTCATGTGGGAATGTTGGGTCTCTTTCATCTGAATTAAAGAGAAAGGTTCTAGACCTGCTCTTTGTGTAAAGGGCCTTGAGATGGCTTTTGTTGGGATTTGGCGCTGTATAAATAAAGATTGTTGATTCATTGATTGATGTAGTGCTCCTGCAGGTGTCAATGTGTTTCCTCTTCCACATCCGACTCTGCCTTAGACGACATGTTGTCCACCACAGGCTAGTTTTTCCTTTATGCCAAACCTTTCTAATGGCTGGCAGCAGGAGCACGTCAGCCCTAACCTGGGGGTCAGACAGGAAGTAGGCTTTCCACCAAAGTAAAACCCTAGCTACCAGAATGGGCTTGATCTGTGTTGATTTAGGTGGGGGGAACAAAAACCCTGCAAAATACCCATCTGGTACTTGTCTCTGCTGCGGGACCCTGACCACCGACTTGGTGGGATGCTGGGAGAGAAACACAACAGGGGTTAAGAAAGAACTGCTCAGAGTAAGCATGTAAAAAGATAACATAGTGAGTAAATCTGACTCCAAGAGATCTTTGTTCATGAAACGAATCAGATGTTTCCACACTTCTCCCAGCTCTACACCAATATTATAGATTTTTCTCCATATATATATTTATATATATATATATATATACATCCCAATATTTTTTCTCAGAACCAACTCATGTGACACAGGATATTAAATTCCGTGGAGTAGCACAAGTAGGAAGCGGTGATAGAGGGTCAAGGTGAGGGACAAATACAACCTGAGGAATAATAGTCTTTCTCCTTGGTTATCAATCTGAACCTGCAAAAAAAAACAAAAAAAATCTAACAATATTTACTTTCATTTTATGATATATTTTTGATCAATCAAAAATAAATGAGTTAATATTTTTTTCAAATCCCTCCTCACCATCAGTTCCAATCTTCCTCCCTAGATTTTTCACTTCAGTGAGCGCAGATGAACTGGAGGCGACATTATTTTGTTTAATAAACACCAACGGAGAAGTCGACTACCTAAGGACTTGAAAGCTTTCCGTGGCACCGTGTAAGTACTCTGACTATTATGTGTCATCCTGGCTCCCACCATAAAAGCATTATCCAGAATCATCCGGTGCCGTTAGAAAACTATTAGCACTCGTTTGAATGTCTCCTCAGCGCTTCTTCCAGCCCTCTCTCACTGTTGTAAACCTCCCCCCGCCGATTTAATCCTGTTTTATCTCTCGTTAGTTCATCACGCTATGCATGGTCTCCTCTTGAGTCTTCAGCCGTTGGTGAGCTCATATGAAATCATCAGTCATGTGTTACCGTGGAGTGTTGTGTTCTCGCTGTATCTCGTTTAATTTAGGGGACTTGCTATTAGAGAAGGCTGACAGAGATTTGTTTACAGGGGTCCAAGCTCGAGGGGGTGGGACATGGTATGGAGTTATCAAAAGCACTTTGATACTGCAAAAAAACAGCACAAGTTCTAATGAAACATCTTCCTCTCTGATGCATTATAAACAGGAATTTGTTTAATATCTTGATAATAAAATATCCTCCCATCAACAAACTCTCGATTCTCTGTCCCCATGTACGACCAAAGGCTTTGCACAAAATTTTCAGAAAACTTCAGTGCTAAATAGCACAGAACAGGAAATACATCACATCTCCATAACCATAAGTCCGATAAAAATTTGCTACAGTAGTTTGCCTGAAAACAAAATAAATAATAGTGTATAGTGTAGTGGAGCCAGGGCTTGAACCCAGAACCTTCTTGCTGTGAGGTGACAGTGCTAACCGCTGCACCACCGTGCCGCGCTCACGAAATATTTTTTGGAAAATTGTGAGAGTTGCGAAAGCTTCTTTTTAAAATCTTCCAAAGTGTGTGCACCCAATATGCACAGAAATTGCAGACAGACACTCATGACAAAAAGTTATCAGAGCTTTTTGATATCTTGAGATAGCAAAAGTCATTACCTAACTACTTCCTGTTCATTGCAGTAAAAGCAGGAAAGTGTGTTGCCATCGGAGGCATTTTGGGTGGTGGTGCTTCGTGAGGGTCTCTCTCTGGTTTTTCTGAGCGTGACGCACACCAGGCACAACAGTGAATTCCACCTCATCGGTGGGGACTTCTTCCAAGACTTGAGTGAAGGGAAAGGAGAGTTTATCGTCCTGGTCCACATACTGAATGAAACCAGAGTCGTCATGATTAGCTTCAACCCCTCCCCCTCCTCAGGGAAGCGGAGGGAGTCTGGGAGGATGACGATGTTAGTGGCCCTCGCTTGCTTGTCTCTTGTTGGCTGATTAGTTCATTGTGTATTTTAGTTTATTCTCTGTTTTAATCTTTCAGATTGTCTGCTTAGTTTTCCTGCAACTCCTTATGTTCGTTTTCATCACCACCTTGTGCCGCACTTTGTTGTTTCAGTTTAGTTATTTGCATTTGTTGCTGGACATTTTGTTTATTTTTTATTTTTTGCCAATAAATTTCCATTTCCTCTTACCTGCTTACAGCAGTGACCTTAGACTGAGCTGGCTAACTAGCTAAGAGGTCGTTGCTCTACATAGCAGGGTCGCTAACTTCTAACAAGTGGACTCTCCTGTGTAGAATCAATTGAGGTGTGTTTTCTTCAATCATTTTCTCTGACTTCTTTTTTACTGGTCACCCCCTGCTGGCCATGAAATAAAACACCGCTTCGATGCACTCCCTCATTGGCTTTTTTATAAATATACAACACGATAGAATGACAGTTTTCATCAAAGTTAGTCAGGAAGAGAAATGTCATGTATTTTTATTTCGTTGTACGTCCAGCTGTTGCCGACAACAAATTTAGGAGGTTGTGCTTGAACACAATATGCAATAAAACCTGAGCTGAGGTGTCTTGACAACATGACACAAATGAATGACACTCACTCACTCGCATGGCTCCTCCGAGCACTCCAGCTCATTAAAAACCTGTTGGAAGCATCCTCTGCATTTTTAATGTAGAGTGAGCATTCAGGATTCTGTCTGATGTTTTATTCATTGTGCTTAAATATAAATGGCATGTTATAAATGTTGAATGTCTATTTTTTTTAAGACATATTTGTCCATAACCCTGTTGATTATGCAGGAGTAATGCGTATGGGCTCATTTAGTGTACATGGTGTGTTAATGGGTTGGGGGGGGGGGGGGCTTAGATGTGATGACATACAGAGCCTTCATAAGACATTCATATACAATAATCTGTGTGTGCTTGTGTGTCTCCATTAGAGACGGATGAGCAGCGGTCTTCATTCAACTGGGGATAATGGTTTCCCAGAATTTCTTCAGATTTGACAGCGTTACATGGTTCTGATTGTGAACTTAAATGCTCGACTTTTTTTTTTCTCGATAAGTCGATAAGTGAAGTCTACATTAACAATAACAAGTCAATACTTCCACCGCTGGAGACCATCACAAAGTTCACATGTCATGTCTTCAAACTGTGACCTCCTTTCTGTCCCTCAGAGAGACACTGTAAAATTACGCGGATTAAAAACAAATTCCCTGCTTCCTCCATTTTGATCTCACCTGTAAAATTTGGGGGGGCACAGTTGTGATACTAGTAGTGAAACTCTGCACTGCCAGACATGCTACATAAACACCAGGTGAAGTACTACCGCCTCTGCTCTGACTACTGAAACGTTGACTGCAGTGTTTGTCCACTAACGCGTGCGATCGCTGCGCCTGGCCAACCAAACACTTGGTCATTTTCCGTTTCAGAGCAACACCGGCGTCGTTTCCCATCATCATCCTTTACTCGACAGCTTGGTCTGTAAAGGAATTCAGTAACCGGAGGAAGAGAAAGGATTTCCAAAGTCTTCTGAACATCACCGGAAGTTATTTTGACCTTCAGCAGAAATCCAAACAAAATATGTGGCAGAGTTGAAGGAGGGCGTGGCAGCATGAGGTGAGTAGAGTACTCACTGATCAAACATGTCAACGTCTCTCAAATCATTCGAATAATTTTGCTGTGAATTTCACATTATATAAAGTGTTAAAATGTTTAAAAGATCATTTGTAAGTTAGATAAACAGACAGATTGACATCAGTGGAAGTTGTGAGAACATTCCGTGCTGGCTGAGAAAGCGGTAACTTTATGATAGCTGTGAAATATCAGCAAGCGCACACGCACGCATGCACGCACACACACACACACACACACACACACACACACACACACACACACACATATATCACACAAATAAACACACATTCACAAGCCTATATCAGGGACTGAGAGCTGTTCACTCAAGCGTGGAGATGTCAAATCGCAGCTCAGCCCCTAAACAACCCGGGCTTATGAGCAGCAGGCATTAACATGCCCAGGAGCTTTACTGGAAGCCTTGTGTGTGTTTAGCCAGTAGCAGCTGTTCTTGTCATAGCTGTGCACACAATGGCCATTAGCATCTACGCTTAACTGTAGCTGAGGAACTCTTAATAAATGACAGAATCTGACTATCGATCAATCCCATATATGTCTTTGATAATACCGCAACAGGACATGACAACCTGTCTTCCGCACAGAGGGACCCCAGTGATACCCTTCACAGCCAGATACAGGCAGGGATTCACTGAAGGGCCCTTCATGTCAAGCCCTCAGGCCACTCGTCATACCACAATAATGTAGCTTGCATTCCAAGTCATTTCAGTCGTGAGCTTGGAGAAATGGTTGGAGCACTTGTGTCGCGACCACCAGGGAGATACGAGCAGGTAATATTTGAAAAAGTGAGGGGAGGGCTTTTTGTGTGTCTTTTTGTTGGTCGTCTTCTCGTTCTTAGCGTTGATCCTTCCTTAAATGAATTTTCACGCAGTGGTCTGTGAACCCAAGGATGAACTGAAAAGGTTTTGGCGGTCAAAGGTCAAGATCACTCTCACCTGATCTATGCCCCCTTTTCCGTCGACGCCACGCATCAGGAACGCAGTGAGGGATTGTCTCCATATTTGGCATGAACATCCGCAAGGACTCAAAGATGAACTGAGAAGAATTTTGAGTTCCCTGTCACCTCACATGAACAGGATATCTCAGGAAGTAGAAGGCTCATGAGAGTGAGCGGTAACCTTTATCACAGGCACGACCGTGGCTGCGCTGGCATATCATTAGTCTATAGACCAGAGGTAGCATGGTGGCAGGCGGAGGTGGAGCAGAAGGAACCTTTCTTCTCAGCCACCAGGAACATCTGGAATAACAGGTGGTGATGGGAAGGATGTGGGGCACGTGGAATGTGGATTTCCAGAACCAGATGAAGTCTAGGTTGTGGAGCGATGAGCTGCGCGTTCAAAAACAGAAATTTACTCCTCAACAACCATAAAAGTGAGTGAGTTCATGTGTGATTATCACTCTGACCAAATCATGTACATCTAAAGTTTTGGTCCTGAGGTGAGTGTAGCATCATCAACCTGCAAGTGTCAAAACTAAAAGTCCTGAGTTTCTCATCTGCTATCGTTATGCTCGCCGCGCAGCATCCTTCCCCTCTGACCGGCATGATCCTCTGCTAATCAGCTGATGATGATTCCACCACTACACCACTGTCACATCAATGTAGGCACAAACACCTCACAAAAGCCATTTTATTCCAAAATCAAAGCATCACAAATCCGGTCAGTATGATGTGAATGCAGATATCCTGCACAGAAGCGTTTCATCTAAGCGGGAAGCTGCATTTAAAAAAAAAAATCAATTCAAATTACACAAATCTGCATGATGTTTCATATCAAAACAGGTACCAGTTATTTTCATCACATGACCAACGGTTCCTAACATGTTTGGGTTCGTGTGCTAAATGTGTCTTTACCAATTATCTGTAGTTGCAGCATATGTTCAAGTGTAAGGTGCAGAGCCAGCAGCCACAGCCTGTTTTCATCTATACGCTTGTTTATACTGTACATGGGTTATTTAATATGGCCACAGGACACAATTTAGAACCCAAATCCCTCCAGAATTTGGTTTGATTATGAATGTGTGATGTGTGTATTGAGAAACTGTCTGCGGGTTGTCATTTTCTGCTGCTGCTGCTGCTGCTGCTGCTGCTATGAAATATAAATGAATGTAACAACCCAGCAATCTATAGCTACAGTATATTGGGATTGTGATGAAAGATTTTATGACATGCAGAGAATTAAAGGTTTAATGTCTCAGTGGCTGCTCTGGGTATTGTGTGTGTGGATGGATAATTTTATTTTGTACTCTCAATTTATTGTAGCTTTCCTGCCGATGTTGTGCGTGCCCACAATCCCAATCACATATTTTACCTGCTCGGCTGAGTCATGCCGGTAAAACAGGCCGTGGTAACGCAATAACTAAAGATGCTTATCTCCCTCTTCGTCTTCGGCATCTGATTCACTTTTTGTTTTTTTTAACAAGCAGCATCAACTGGCAAAACAGTTGAACTTCTACACTTCAAAAAGCAATACCCTCTCCAGTGCTTTTATTTGTGTGTGGATTTTTTTTCAGATGTGAATGACAAATTGCACAACACAAATGAGTATTTCCAACTGTTCTGTTGTGTTTTTGGGCTTGAAAGCTTTCACCTGATGGAACTAATTTTCTGGATTTCCTGAAGTGTATCTTGTGTCAGGGTGGCACGGTGGTGCAGTGGTTCGCACTGTCGCCTCACAGCACAAAGATTCGGGTTCGATCCCCGGCTCGGGCACATTCTCTCTGTTCCTGTGTGGGTTCTCTCTGGTACTCCAGCTTCCTCCCACAGTCCAAAGACATCAAGAGGGGACAAGGCTGATTGATACTCTAAATTGACCGTAGGTATGACTGTGAGTGTGAATGAAGTCATACCATGACAATGATATGTGTGATATGTCATACCTACGGTCTAAATTGACTGTAGGTGTGACTGTGAGTGTGAATGGTTGTCTGTCTCTATGTGTTGGTCCTGTGATGGACTGGTGACCCGTCCAGGGTGAACCCTGCCTCTCGCCTGAAGGCTGCTGGGATAGGCTTCACCCCCCCCCCCCCACACACACACACACACACACACGACCCCCAACAGGATTAGCGCTTGAAAACGGATGGATGCACCGTCTTGCCAATATCTGTAAAAATCCATCATTTGCGCTCTTTTACTGTAGTAATATTTTCTACTTGGACGATTAGAAATCTAAATTACATTCACAAGAATCAGATCTCTTCTATAGAGGCCTCAACTTTTCATGATAAATAATAGCAGGGGGTATTCAAATAGGAGTCTTGAGCTCATGAACACATCACCCACCGTGCAGAAAAAGCCAGCCATGTTTGTTTATCTTGAAGCTAACGGTGGCTGATGGCTAACAATAGCAAAGTTTCTCTGTTGCGTTCGGGTGCACAATCCACGTTTTCTTGATCCATGCGTTTGCTCAGTGACCCGCAAAAACTTTGATTTGAGCTTAAAAAACAAACTGCAGCACTTCCAGTTCAGCAGTCGATTTAAATCACTCAGGCTTGTTTAACTGTGTTATACTTTGTTGTTAGTTCAAATCAAAGTGTTTGTACATTCCTGAGCATACGGCTGGATGAAAGACTGGATCATTCTGGATGGTCCTTTTAAGAGTCTATAGTCCTGCTGTTGTTAGTGGTATGTCTTCATTAGCTTCAAGCTAAATAAATGTCGCTGGCTCTTCATGCATTCGAGAGTCACCAAGAAGTGATGTAAGAATACCTTCATGAGAAACCTATTTCCAGACCTCCAAATTCAATATCTCGGTTCAACTATGTGGAAAACAGCCTACCAAATACATTTCATTTTTTCTTGCCGTGACGTATTTCTGGTAGGAAAAAATATCGAGAGCAAAAAAAACAGCGTGTAAGTTAGAAGAGGGAGCGAGCAGTGCCACCGTCTCCCAACTGCTCTCTGTCACAATTTACACGCTCGAGACAAAACCTTAATTGCCACAAGATTATTTTTGATCTCTCAATGTTATGTTTTTTTATGCCCTCAATTCCTGATCCTGTGCTCGTTTAGTTTGTATTTGCGCTCTCGTGATTTTGGCAGCTATCTGACGCCATATTGGCTTGATTTAACCACGGGAGCTTGGTGTTTCCTGAGATTTCATTTTCTTTCATGCTCACTTAATTGCTCACTCCCTTAAGTTCTAATGAGCCAACAGGATCATTCTCGTAGCGCCTGCTTCCCTTTCTGCTGATCCTCTTTCAGTCAGGAGGGATCACCTTTTATTTTAATACTGATTTGTTTTCATGCCAAAATCTTGTCTACACTCAGGTGAAAACATACAATGTATTCTATTACAGCAGTTGGAATATGTTCATTAATATTTGAGGGCTAATAGTTTATCGATAAGGGCCCGTTGCTGTGCTGTCATATCATTAGTGTATAGAGTGGAGGTGGCAGCTGGAACCTCTCTTATCTGTCACCAGGAACATCTGGAATCACAGCTGGTGATGGGGAGTCAGTGGAGGGATTTCAGCAAACACTTTAAGCATAGATGGGAAAGACGGGCAATCTCTTATTTAGTTAAGATGCCATGATCTTTAAAGGACAGCAACTGGGGACTGAGAATATTGACAGAAGGATGATTGAAGTGACACTTAAAAATATCTTTTGACAGCGTGGGAAAGTGAGAGTCGGATGAGCGTGGCAGGAATCCCCACAAGAGGGCAAAAGATCTTTCTCTCTGAACTTCTGCCAAGTTTAGTCGATTGCATTTCTTTCCTACCTGGAGTTACTTTATTCTTTTTGGTTATTCAAAAAAGATTGTGTGTGACTGGAATTTTGCTCTGTATTTTGTAGGGATTTCTTGACTTTGTTTACAGACAAAGACCTGCTTTTATAACCTTTGTTATAAATATTTCTCATTATGATATGCTGAAGTTCAGAGTCCAGACTGATTAAAGTGTTTTTAATGCGGATTCACAGAATCAAACCTAAAACCAGAAATAACGATCTTTCCTGAAATGATTGTGAATGAAAGTGTTTAAAAATATGCTCAATGATAAATCAGTAGTTCCAGCTTGTCCAGTTTTATTCAAGGTTGAGGCGGGGTTCACCCTGGACAGGTCACCAGTCCATCACAGGACCAACACATAGAGACAGACAACCATTCACACTCACAGTCACACCTACAGTCAATTTAGAGTATCAATCAGCCTGGTCCCCTCTTGATGTCTTTGGACTGTGGAGGAAGCTGGAGTACCAGAGAGAACCCACACAGGAACAGGGAGAACATGGAGACTCACACAGAAAGATCCTGTGCTGGAGCCGGGGCTCAAACCCAGAACCTTCTTGCTGTGAGGGGACAGTGCTGACCACTGCACCACCGTGCCACCCGATTATTTAATATATCATACAAACTACAAATTTGTTTTACAATTGATTTGATTTTGAGATGAATAATACATTGAATGTATTTTTTATGTTTATTTTACACATATAAAGACAGAAAAATCGCGCGGGAAATCTAAAGGTATGTGTGAGGGTAGTGGAAACTGTATTATATGAGAACAGCATCCAAAAAATACAGCAAAGATTTTTTTTTTTAAATCCCCTTTTAAATATCAGTGTTTAGAAATTGATCTATAAATTGCAAATTTTTGTAAACAGCGTTATTCTAAATGTGACTAGCTTTATCTTCAGAAGTAACTCCAAATAATCTGCAAAAATCTATTTCAGATCCTTCCTTTTTTCTCTCTCTCTTTTTACTTCCCTCCTCTACATTTGCATAACATGGGCTGAAGGCTCTTTGTCCAAATTTACTGCTTCATGTTCCATCGTGACTAACCTTTACCTCTCTCCCCCCGCCAAGAGAACTGACCTTCCCAGAAGGCTGTGCACCATCAGCCCACCGCCAGGCCTGTCATGCTCCACTTGGAGCTCATCACGCTACAGTATGGACCCCAGCTGACAGGCTGCCGTGGTCCACGACCTTGTTGTCTGCTTAGTGGGACATGAAGGTGTTTGCACATTTGAACACAGTTACAATTTGTCTTATTGCTCGTTGTGTTTGATTCGAAAACACTAAAGTGCACTGAGAAGATCAAATGTGAGCACGGCAAAGTGGTGACGCATTCATAAATTACAAGGCAGATTTTCATTCTGTTCTTCGATGAATGGCTTGTACGTCTTAATTTTGAATAATTCAAATTAGAGAGATTCTTCTTTGATCAAATAATGATGAATATGTGATTCACAGATTTGCTCAGAGAAATTTCTATTTGCCTCTAAAAACAAAAAGAAAACTACAATGAATTCTGTTAAAAGTTTGAAACATGTCATTCATGTAAAATACAAAGTTCTTTGATGGGTATTTATTCAAAGGACCTTCGCCTCGCTGGCAGTGTTGCACTCAGCAAGGATGACTGACTATGACTGCGTCTGCGTGCTTCAGCAAATTCAAATGCCCATAGCAGGTTAGAGGACAAAACGTTTGCAAAGCTCCTCTCACATACAATTCTCATATTAGATTGTGTGTGTGTGTGTGTGTGTGTGTGTGTGTGTGTGTGTGTGTGTGTGTGTGTATATATATGTTCTGAGGTTCTACCCACAAAGATACAGTATATTAAAGTTTCAAGGAGGAATAACCTCTCAGAGTACCCATATAAATATTTAATGTGCTCTATTTCTCCACACAGGCCTCCATGGTGTGTGTGTGTGTGTGTGTGTGTGTGTGTGTGTGTGTGTGTGTGTGTGTGTGTGTGTGTGTGTGTGTGTGTGCTCAGACTGTAATTACCTCGCTGCTGCAGAAGTTAGGAAGAGGACAAAGGGGGCGGGGTGGGTGGGGTACCTAAAGAAGGAGAGGGCAGAGTAGAAGGGAGGGAAAAAAGTCAAACTATTCAGAAAACATGATTATGATAATTTACACTGTTGAAGGGGCATTGTAAAGGTTTCAACTGCCTTGCACTGTAATTAGATGGAAGTACTCATTCACAAGTGGTTGTACATGCACGCACACACACACTCACACACACATGCACTCGCTTCCAATCGCTTCCCGTCTCACACAGCTGAGATGGGGGGGGGAAAAAAGTGGATTAGTTTTAAATGGGACCTTAGGGTGCAATAAAGTCTAAGGAGCGAGTTAGAAATGCACAGCAGATATAGCATACATAGACGCACAAATTAAAAAGTAATTCTGCAGAGATCAGTAAATTATCTCGGAGTGGCTTGGTTCAGCTGTTGGGAAACCACAGCATAGCATAAATAAGACTCCCCTGTGTCCCCAGCGCCACATGTGCAGTCCAAATAAAGTTGAATTATTCAATGAATCAGACAAATGACGTCAATAAACAATCTTCAGTAAAGTATCTGACTCAAGACAGTAGCAGCATGGGTGACTGTGAATAAGAGAAGCGGCAAAATGGGCCTCTCACCTCAACACTACCTGCTTTTTCGAGGTTATTTTGAAGCAATTTACAAAGAACAGCTGAACTCATTTTGTCAAAACCAGTGAAAGACAGATCTGTCCACACTCTAATCACGCTGCAGCCTTGATGGGAGTCAGAACAAAGAGTCACCAGGGTCCAGGGAGACAATCATTTTTCATATCAACCTCTCGTCCAATCAGCTACTGCTAGCTGGAGGATGACGATTTGGATCGCAAGGAGAACAATGGCACCTTCAGGCTGGGAAGAAATAACAGCGCCAAACGATGACAAGGCATCATTGGGCCATTTTTGGAGAGAAAAAAAATAGGCCCCGAGAAGTTGTAATCCAGTTTTGGGGAAAGTTAGCCTCAAGGCTCGCTCTCTCTCTCTCTCTCTCTCTCTCTCTCTCTCTCTCTCTCTCTCGCTCTCTTTCTCTTGCTCTCTCTCGCTCTCTCTGACACAAAATGAGACAGAGGCATTCTGTGACAAAACCTCTGGGAATTCAGACACAAATTATAATTAGTATCAAGTCCAACAGCAGACTAGCAGCTCCTGGTGGGTCAAAGGGTCGTCCTCCGGTCCTTCATCCTGGACATTTGTGTTTAGATCCCGCATGAGGGATTTAGTTTAATTTGACCAGAACTTAAATGCTTATGTGTGTGTGCATTAAACTTTCTCATTTACTGGGCGAATGAGCTACAAACCCACCCCTTAATATATTCAGGCTTGGGCCTCCTAAAGGTGAAAGAAGACACAATATCCAGCCTGTCATGCTGGCACTGACAGATATTAAGCTGCTCTGCTAATTCTTAGCTTACCAAATACAGAAAATGTCAGGATGTGTGGTGATAAGCTACCAAGTTTGAATTGTGAATGCACTCTACAGGTTTTTCACATGCCAACAAATCTTAAAAACATGAGACATAGCAGATGTAATACTTTATAAAAGTATATGTATAATTTATTCATAATTTTACTCACTCACAACCGGCATTGCACGATTTAGTCTAGACAGGACCACAACATGAATTTCAGAGTCAAGATTACAGGGAATACTTGAGTTTTACACTAAATACATGCAGAGAGAAAACATCACCCACATCCCCAAAAGAAGCTGCTCCTTCTTGAGTTTCATGGTTTATAATTACGTGTGGCGTTTCACTTCACATGATATAATTGCACTTCAAAAAAAACAACCCTTACAACAAGTCCTGGCTGCGAAGATGGAAGCAGCGCGGATTAGACACGTGTGAGGTGAGTCATGCAACAGGTGAAGCTTTCCGCTCAGCTCTCTCTCTCTCTCATTCTCTCGCGTTCCATCGATGTTCCCCTCACACTCTGATCCAGTGGTGTTAAGCTTTTGTCTGTAAAGCCCCCACACCAGCAGCAGCTTTGAATGAGCGCCCTTCGGATTGTCGGAAGGGGTGAATCTGACCCAAAACTGGCCAGATTATCCTCCAGTGTGGGAGGAGCATTAGCACTGTCCCTCTGAGTGGAGCTACTTGGATTAACAAGCTTTAATAAAAGAGGAGCGATAGATGGAGATAAAGAAGCAGAGATGATAACTGGGATTCGCAGGGATGTGGGAGACATGAAAAGGACATGGAGGTTACTAACATGTCGAGCGTTAAATCCTCTGTGTGACTTCTTCCTCAAATCTTTTTCTGCACTCTTTTGGTTATCTTAAGATAAGCATTTCTTCAGAGACAATTTACAGCTTGAGTGGTTCAGAATGAGGAGAGGCCAGAGGTTGGAGAGCACGGAGGGATCAGGAAGGACGGAGCTCTGCTCTCTCCTCCCGTGCGTGAATAAAGACACATTTGTAAAACAAGTGAAAATTCCTTCAGTACAAAATACTAACTCTTCAATCATGAGGAATTTTTGCAGTTGTGTTAGCACATGGTAGTAGTAGGTGGGGGAGGGGTGTTGCATACTTGATGGGGATCTCCACTTGATTAAAAAAAATGTAATTAAGTAGACATCCCTGGTTTAAATAGTGATTATTTATAATTCTTAATTCACTTAGAACATGTTGAACTTCAGCTGGACTTCACTGCATTGCCAACTCACTGATGCAAATATAATATTCATTTACCACATCTGATGGACTCACACTAGAGGCTCGCGGAGCCAGTTTGAGGTTCTAATTGCGGGGGTAATCCCGACTCAAGTCTGATCTGAACAGATTATTTGTCCAGATGTTTTCTTAGTATGAGCTGTTTACAGATAGAATTTTCATGTTTTCAACAGAATCAGATATTCCCTGATCTTGAACCAGGGACAACTTCAAATCTATAATGTTACAAAAAGCAGAATATTGAGCAGGAACCAAATTAGCCAATGAGAGCAAGCTAACATGGCAGCAAATGTTGCGAGCTTTGGGCACATAACATCCGCTAACAGCTTGTTAGCTTGAAGCAGTAGATAGCACTAGCCCCATTTGAGACCAACAATCAACTTTATTTCCAACTCATTCCAACTGACACTACATCACATATAAGCCATGTTCACTCTCTTCTCTCTTCACGCACATTTTTGCCTCTTCTTCATCTTTTCAGTACAAAAATTGCAGAAGCGCAACTAGATTATGATGACAAATGGCGGCTGAACTAAAATTGGCTGGACTGAATACAAACTTTTTTTTTTTCAATAAAGACAATTTCTGAGACCCTGAGTTCCTGAAGTTGTTTAGAACGCCAAGTGTGTGGTCAAACGTCTTAAATGAACTGAGTGTGCATTCTTAGGCGCAAACTTTAAATATCAGTTTTGTTCTGTTGTTATATCTGTGTACATTCTAATGATCACTTCAGATTTGGATTTCCTCTGGTGCACACTGGGCATAATTCAGCTCAGGGGAGGAATGGAGATGGATGAAGAGCAGCCAAGAGGCCAGGTTGTTATTTATACTGTATATGTTGAAAACCGGGCAGTGGCACAGGAATAGTAATATGCGTTTCAAATGTCATATATGAGGCCTGAATCAATCTGGACAGTACTCAAAAGATTACGCTCCCATATTTTTCACTGGTGGACCAGATTGTTGTAGTGTTATATCCTATATGACACCAGGAGCTGACAAGAGTCTCCTGGGACCTGAAGTGTCATCATTCTGACAGGTACAAGCCACAGTGGAATGAATATCAGAATGTAACAGTGGCATATGAGACCATTTTTTTCCCCAGTTGGAGCCAAAAGAAGCCACACTGTGTCAAAATTAGCTGTAAGCAATCTTCCAGCTGATGGTAGTAAGCATGAAAACAAGACCAGAAAAACACAAAGAAGCAAAATGAGGCAATAATTCAAAAAAGTGTCAGGACAGCTTGAGACAATGAAGTACCAGGCTTTGAAGGCGAGAACAATGCTGAACAAAACACATTTAAATAAAACAAATGTACCTTCGATTGCTGAATAAATTCAATGACTGCACCTACTGGCCAACAAAGTTTTTTTCTGTCATGGGAAATTAATTAACTCTGGCTAGGATGCGATGCATCAGTGCACCTCTAACTGGAATCATAGCAACACCCAAGCAGCATCGTAGAACCCTGGAAGCAAGGTAGCACCCTAGCAGCATCGTAGAACCCCAGCAGCGTGGTAGCACCCTACTGTAACGGTATTGTAGAACCCTAGCAGCATGGTAGCATCCTAGCAGCATGGTAGTACCCTAGCAGCATTGTAGAACCCTGGCAGCATTGTAGCACCCAAGCAGCATTGTAGAACCCTAGCAGCATGGTAGCATCCTAGCGGCATGGTAGCACCCTAGCCGAATTGTAGCATCCAAGCAGCACTGAACAATGAAGCATTAGTTGTGAAGATTTTATATAGGTTGCTCTAATTTTAAAAAATAAGCAACATTTCATAAAGACAAGATAAGAATAAAGCTACAATTGTAAAGTAATAACCCAGATTAGCCTTCTTTCCTGACACCAAGACACTTTTCAATACCGCAAATCCATATTTTACTGTCATCAAATGACAGGATTTTTTTTTTTGGAAATTGTTAAATACATCCTGTGTTTTATCTGATCTTTTTCCAAGTCTGACTGTTGGGGTCAACAGTCCATTTTGCATCACTCCTCCTCCTCCTCTTCAGTAGCACATGGGGTGGTTATGTAAGATACCTTGCAGTGTCAAGATCATTTTCAAAAACCACTCATTAGATCCACCAGGACACTATAAAGAGTTGTATAAACTGGGAATAGATTGAGAGCTTTAAACTAAAGCGGTGGTGAGTGAGAGAATGAGTGGGGAGCAGAAAGAGGGCTTCTCCGTGAAGAGTGTTGGTTTTATTTTACGGCTTAGTAGAGGGCAGGACACTGAGAGCAGGTATATGAAGATGAATGGTATGAGGGGCTACCCAGTTGTCAAATACCAATTATCAGGTCATATTTTACATCAAGTCACGTCAAAGATCAGTGTGTGCAGAAATTCACACACTCTCAATAATAAAATATTATTAATATCGCAGATTTAATTTCCCTATGTAATGAAAGCTAAACATGAGGGATATAGTAATCAGAAATAAGTAAAGAAGATAGCTGCAGTCAGGGCTGAGTTGCCATGGCAACTTGACCTCATCATGTTGAAAGCGTGGCTGCAAGCACTGATAGCTAGATAGAAGATTTATGTCAATTGATTTTGGCTTATTGCAGTGCCCCCCCACCCTCCACCACACACACACACACACACACACACACACACACACACACACACACACACACACACACACACACACACACACACCATTGGTTAAAAGACACTGAATTTTTAGTTTGGCGTGAATACATCAAAGTGTTACTGACAAATTATGTCCCCACTTCCTGTTTGGTAGCAGACAATTTCGATTGACGGTGACAGAAAATCAAAAATCCATCTAATAACATTTCAGGGCCTTGGTCTGAATATCATCTGTGCCAAGTTTGTGGCCTGTGAAACATTTTAGATAAAATCCCATATGGAGTGCATCAATAATGTCGACACAACAAGCTGCAATGTTATTTATATTTAGCTTGAAGCTAATAATGCTACTGATCTAAAAACTTGATAGCACCGAACCAATTTTGTTTTATTTTGTTCTGTGGTTCCTTTTTTTTTTTTTTTTAGCTCTAATCAAAACGTTAGTGGATTACTGAGCACACGAGCAGATAAAGAAGATGAGGTTGACGCACTTGAAAGTCAAGAAAAAACATTTTGTTGGAAGCATCACTTCGTTTTGCACATAAACAAGTTATTAGCCAAAAAGCTTACTTTTCTCCTGTTCACACATAACCAGTCTCCAAACAGACAAGTAATTGCATCTGCATTTTCTCACATACAACAGAGTACTAATTCAGTATGTCCTTGCAAGTCGGTTTTCTTCCTATGTTTATTCACAAAACTCCCACTTTTCCCTCGACCCTCCCGTGATTGCATATGCATGAGTGGGAAGAGTGCAAATTGCTATTCTGAGCACCTGCAGCATGTGTGATCTACATATGCCAGGTTTTAAGGCACGCATTGTGATGATATTATACTTTAAACCGGCGCTAACTCGTCACTACATCGACCCGTCTTTGTTGTTTAGAGACACTTCAACGCAGCTGCTGGAGGTGTTGGAAATTGATCGGGAAACCTTCCAATTACCAGATAGCCCACTCCTGAGCCTCAGAGGTTAGAGCAGCAATCACTCTTGTAAAGTTCAGCTATTGAGTGTTCCAAATTCAGAATATCAAGGTAATTATAAAAGAACTGATAAATAATTTTTTAATGAATAAACATGATGTATTTATAGTTTATTGCTTGGTATTCTCAACATGAACATCTTTATTTGTCTTGAGTTTCAAGATTATGTCAGTCTGGGGCCCTTGACTCTCCACTTTATTCCATATAGTTGTGTATCGAGAACTAGTTAATTATCAAAGGTCGTATGGACACTCATCTCTCGTCTGTGGTTGTATTGGGGATCTGATACCTTCAGAGCTCAGCTGATGGCTACTTAGCTTAGCACAATGAATGGTAGCATTAGCATATCTAAGTCTGTAGTCATTAGACAGATAAGGTTCAGGATCTTCTTTTGGCCCAAAGTAGCAGCAGTTGCACCTCTAACTGAAAATGTTTTATTGTTGACTGAAATTAGAATGGCAATTTTCGTGTGGCGTAGTGTCAAATCAGGAATGTTACAGCTATTTATTTCATGAAAGCAATTGTAAATTTGTTGTTTTTTTTGTTGCTATAAAAAAAATTAATGCAGCTAAAGACTGTTTTAGAGAAAATTGTATTTCAGATTCAAAGCTGTATCCATCACCTTCTGCATGATGTCCTTGCACTGTGCTTCATCTGTCATCAATATGGTAGCCTCATTATGCACAGGAGCAGATACAGGCAGCGAGCACAGGAAAAAAACAGTAGACACACTGTGTTTTTATCCCATCTGAGTCCAGTTAGCCCGCTGTTTCTGCTTCTAGTCATCAATGAGCATGCAAATAAAGAAAATGTAATATTTTTAAGCTCTGCACGCTGACAGCAAAGCCTGCTCGAGTCATACCGTTGAGACACACGTGACGTGCGTGGATCACTCAGGATGAGTGTTTCCCAGATGCTTCGGGGTCAAGGAATTTGACATCATTAATTTGATTTGCCTTTATCTAAACAGGGAAAGTCACTGGCATCAAGCTCTATTTTACAGGGTTGTACAAAATAAACCAAGAACACTAAAATCATACGATCAATAAATTATAAACAGCAAGGGCAAATACGACAGCTGACTAACATAAGATTTGATTTGATTTCCACAGATTATTTTGTCTAGTTTTACCAACGTCAGTACAAACAGGATGATTTTCAAGAATTAAAAAGTCTTGGGCCCTAGCACAGAGTTCATATGATACATGGGCTCATGTGAGAGACCCAGGTTTGCCAAGATATACTTCTAAATCCATAAATGTCATTCTCTTGTCACAACCAATCACTGCCACCCATCTTTGTCACACTATACAATGATGTGATCAACAGTTACGAGCCTGAGGTTTGACCACTTGACTGCATCAACGTCTGCTCCAGTCTTCCTTAGTCTAAACCAACAGTTCTACAAGACACATGGCATGTGTACATTCTCACCAACCAACAGCACACTGCGGGACAGGACGTGCAGTCATGGACTCCCCAGAGCATGTCTGTGCTGTACTGAATGCTTCGCGACAGGGAACTTGACTCATCGCAGCACCCGTGGGAGCTCAGCATCAGCAGTGAGCCTAAACAGCCAACCGCTAACAGCACCAAACCTCCTTTTCGGAGGGTAAACAGCACCCAGCGCAGTCATCCTGCCACTGTCAGCGTCAATTACCGGGACCTTTTCAAATCATCTTCATGCTTCGATTCATCTTCCTGAATTGAAGCAGGATTGTCATCCTCCGTTATGATCTAAGAGGTGAGAGAAGTCCCTAATCAGACCTGATGTCAGCTTTCTTTGACAGCACCAATATTAGTAACCTGGAATAGTGCTGTAGTCCCTCTGTGACCGCATGTCCCATTAAACCAATAACAGTGACTGTTGCTGTCAGTCGTGTGTCACATATGTCACACGTAAAAGGATCAGCACTGTGTTTCATGGTATAGACGCTCTTTCATGGTATAGACGCTCTTTAGCAGTACTTCTCTGGCCTGTGGGTGCCATAAAACCCTAAAAGAAGGCAAATCTTTGAGTAAAGTTAGCTTGCCAGGCAGCTGGATTCACCAGGACACAGGGGAATCCCACTTGGCAGACTTCAATTATGTGTTTTTGTCAACAGCAACAGTGGTTTGGGCAAATCCGTGTAGACAGGGGCAGTGTCTAGGTGTGACGGCAGCACGACTATCTGTTCAAAATCATAATGGCGGCTCCTGAAGGGGTTAGCATAGATGCTTACTGTAGCATTAGTACTATTTTAAGGACTCACTTTGGCTTCCTCATAAGTTTGTTGATCTGATTGGTTGAAGCAAACATGATAGACACTGATCAATCTTCGAACTCATGGGCTGTGATCGACTACTTAGCCTCTGTGAACAAGGGCCAGTATTTTAGGTTTCTGGCAAATATCCAGTCCAAGACTTCTTGGTTCCATCCGCCGCTCATTGTTTACAGTCAGTGTGACAACTTCAGACATTTGCATGACAAACAAAAGTGGCCAGCCTCAACCCAGCAGTTTAAAACCACTGCAAAGGTTTGGTGAAATTGCTGGACTACAGACATTTTCGGCCGATGGATTCCGTCTCTTTTGCGCACCACGCAGACTGTTAAAGTGGACGCAACCGAGGCGTGATCGGTCAAAGCTACCCAATCAGAAACAGGGATAGACATCCAATCGTCTGGCGAGTATTTCTTGAAAGTTCCTCTGTGTAATGAGCTACCTGGCATGTTAGGACGTTGCTATGCTTATCATTACGTGCTGTTACTTTGCAGGTGGACTGAAACCAGCTGCATGGAGGTCTAAACAGTCCTTAGAGTTCCTCCAATCTAATATAGATTTAGCTGGAATAAATCTCAGTAGGGGCT
Source organism: Aulostomus chinensis (assembly GCF_037954235.1). Taxonomy (NCBI): domain Eukaryota; kingdom Metazoa; phylum Chordata; class Actinopteri; order Syngnathiformes; family Aulostomidae; genus Aulostomus; species Aulostomus chinensis. The sequence continues at coordinate 13,536,447 of NC_141337.1, read as the reverse complement.
GTAGACTTTTAAGTACTGAAACATGAGAGATTTTTAAACTCTTCAGTCTGCAGAATAATTTAGATTTTCTTTCATTTTGTCAGTTTTTTTTTGTTGGAGTTTTTGTCACTGATGAGAGAGAGTCTGCACACTGTTTAAATAGCTCCCGCACTGGATTTAATAAGGCAGAATGTTTCAGCCAGTGTGGCTTCAGCAGCTTCACTGCTCTATTTAAACAGTGTGCAGACTCTCTCTTTCTCTGCCCGGATTTTTTTGATCAAGCACCGATGACTTTTCAAACTCGGATGTGTGTACATCTCTCTGCTGCAACTGGGTTTGATTCAACTCTTGACCACAGCCAGTATTGAACCACCAACCCCTGTTATGAGAACAGATCCAAATCATTATTTTAATCCCTGTGGATAGATGAAAGTAACTTTTTCCATTAAAAGATTGTAGTAAATCTGAAAGAAACCAAGAAGGTTAAAAAAAAATTCTGTTTCATCACAAACATGGCAGACTCGGTCTCAAACCAAATCCATCTCATTAACAAATCCCACTCTCAGTTTACTTTTTTCTTTGATTCTATTATTTTAGCATCACCGTCCTCATTTATATGCTCCTTTATTTTTTTGTTTACGTGTGTCTTTAGTCTCTCGCTGTGGGACTTTTTTGCCCTTGAGGTCTTTCGCATTTCAATGCATCTGACTTAAAAGATTCAGGTGTATTCAAGCATGTAAAGCTTTCAAAATTCCAGCTCATATTCAGCCTTAACACGTTCTTCTGGCCAACAAACCTTTCTTTTCGCATCGCCGTGACTTTTTTTTTTTAAGTACTAAGTACGCACCATCAACACATTATTATAAACTGTTAGTACGAACATCCTCATGCTATTTAAATTCAGATTTTCGAGGAAGTGTACAATCCTGCAGGTCTTTTATTTTTAGTAATTACTGCACCTCAAGCGACTTTTTTTTCCAACAGTTTTGCAGCGTGTTATATAACTTGGTAGATTAATTCTCCAGGGTAGAAAAGAAACACTGAGTATACTGTTCTGCTCAGTCCTTTGCTCAGATATTTATTAGTGTTCTGTGTTGGAAAATTGGAAATTAAGCATTTTACGAGCGTCAATTATAGGATGGAGAAAAACTTTTCGATTGTGTGTTTCAGAATATGAATAAAAAAGATAAACTTGATGTGTCTTAATTTTATCAAGCATCAAAGTATTTCCAGTCTCCTCTTGTATGTTTACAAATTTTATATTTCTCCTCAACGACATTAGAATATTTCCAAGCCAACCAAGCGGACTTTATCTATGCAAAACATTTCAAAGACGTCTAGAAAAACAACAATGCTGTGGGCATAAGTTTGGCACTATGAATATTATCATACGAACGTCTTTGTGTTTCAGTGGTATTGAAAGTGAGGCTCGCTCGTGGGAGACAGCTTTAAATTTCATTACTTCGCGGAGGATGCTCGCCTCTCTTATATAAAGAAATCACGTTGGCTCTAATTTTTCAATTGAATGCAAAGACCGGCGTACTTGTGAGCACAGGAACTGGACTCACATGGGATGTACCGTGGGTGATATGCATTGGTGCTGGAAACCTCGCCACTGGATTTCTACAGTATCAGGTGTCACCATGGCAGTGACCCCGGGACTGATAACCATGACAACCAGTCTGGGGAGGAGACTGACTGACTGACGTTAAAATCACAACTTCCCACAAAATTAGTATATTTTAGTTCTTTTAGTTTATTTTTAGTATTTCTGTCGTACTGTTTACAACACTATGGTTTAAATACTGGCCTTCCTTTTCTCTCAGCCCAGATAGCATTGAGTATTTGACCCAAACATGGACCACATCAGGACTATTAGTGCTGCAACTGAGCCTGAAGTGTTCCAGATTCAGCCTAAATGTGGTGCAAGCCAGTTTTCTGTAAAAGGTAAACGGATTTGTCCCATCACACGAACAGAGATGGAGCAAAGCATCTGCCCGATAGATTTGCCTACTAACAAAGAACACCTCTCTGTCATGAATAGATACCAGGTGTAGCTAGCTTGCTTGCTAGCTAGCTAGCTAGCTAGCTAGCTAAGCATACCGCTATGCTTCTTGATATTGAGCTGGTTTCTTCACATTTTAATGTCGCGGAGTTTTACATAAAATTTTGTAGAAGCTGGTGTTCATTATGTGTTATTGGAGACATTAGTTTGCGCCCACTTAAAATAGTCTCCTCTTAACTGAGCTGGCGTCATCGTTTGAATTAGTCTTAAATAAAACCACCCACACCAGAACTCAAAGCTCCCACTCCATTCTTCTGCTTCTGACCTAACTGATAATGTTACATTGAAACAGAACAATAAAACACACATATTCACTCTGGTACGTGCCTGGCGTACACATACACAGATGCACGCTCATAGTCTTGATTTCTTTATCTGTTTAGAAAGATAAGTGGAGAGTTCTAACCCTGTAACACCCAGTGAATCATATTTTAGATGAGTTTCTTCGACCTCTATATCACCACTGAGATCATTATTTGGTGAATTTGTGATGTTTAAGGTTGTTTGAGAACAACATATTGTGAGCAATAAATTGCACAAAAGAGACAAAACAAAATTCATATTAGAAGACATTACTGATTTTTTTTGTGAGTTTATCCATAAACAATGTAGGTTGTTTTTTTTTATTAATTTTCTGCCAATTTTTTGATTATTCAGGTTTTTCGAGGGTTAAATGGTGTTCTAGATAAAACTACTTGATGGTACTTCCAGTGTTGGACAACTGTGAACTTCCACTGTTCTTCAAACCCTTCAACCTTTTTCAAGCTATATGCAAAATGGTTGCAGTGATTCATTTAATTAGTTCCAGAATTATATTTCTGCATATTTTATCAGACTGATTTAATTACACTAATTTGATCATACATTAAAAAAAAAATCTACTGTGCCTTCAAGGGCCAGCAGTGCCTATAGCATTGCGGTTTGAAGCAGAGCAACCGAGCTGTCATGTGATGCATTGTGAATGAGAATGTGTTGTCAGTGCAGGGGTTGCATGAGTGCCTCCCTTTGTACACCATTCACATTCTTGCTGTGCGGCGGTGAGGTGAGCTACTGGACCGTAGCATTGCACTACCCTGCTTATTATAAAGGAGAGAAGCCAGCCGGTCTGTAGGTAAAAGAAAGTGAATGCAGGGATGAGCAGGGATTGAATGAAAATGGGTGAGAAAGGCACAGATGGCTGGGAAGACATGAGAGACGGAGAACAGAGGGCAGCAGGCAGAAGGCATGAGAAAACGACTGGGAGAGGCAGACACACTTGAATCGGTTTAGAGCAGTCGAGAAACACAGGATGGATGTTGATGAAGACGGAGAGAAATAGGAGGATGGCAGGCACAGCTATGCTATTAGCTACCTGAAATATAAGTCACACACAGAAATAAACCAAAACCCCATTGCATTATAAGTGCATGAATGCAAGTTTTAAAGGAATAGTTCACCCAAAAATGAATCTTCAGCCATTATAAACTGTCAGTAATGAGACTTTATGACAATTGGGGTTATCACTATCTGTGGCGGGCACGGTTGCACAATTTATGGAAGAAAATCTCAAGTGAAGGTCCACAAAGAAGTGACCAAGCATCAACAGAAGCTGGAAGACGCTGCAGAAGGATGGATGACGTTTCTCTTTATTCTCAAGGGCAGAAGCTGCACTGTGTCTATGATTCCAGTTATTGTTATTTAATAGTACACAATCAAAATAACCTGATGAGAGTGAGGAAAAAGCACAATATGAATAACGGAATACGTCAAATCAATTTTTATGCTTTAAAAATCACTTCTCTTTCAAAAATGTCTTCTTTTTTTCTGAAAATGAAGCCAATCTTCACTCAAGTGTTGATTAGAAAAGAAGTAGTCAGTTTTTCATAATCACATCACAAAATATTCTGGGTTTCTGGAAAGATTACTGAAGAAACTCAAAAACACTGGCAGTGGCTGACAAGTTTAGATAAAGAGAAAATCTAACGATAGCTTGTAGCTCCAAGCTAGCCAGCGACAGGCTACAGTGAGCAGTGAGGCTGGAGAACGTGGTGTCAGTGAGGGTTTTTGTAAAACAACTTGGCCCCTTGAAGCTTTCGGACAATTGTATTGCATCAGATGAGCAGTGTGGATGTATTTTAGAGATTTACGACATATTTTATCTATGTATGAAAATCGGTCATTGTTCACTTCAAATGTTTGGGTGATAGGTGAAAAACCCTCTCCTGTCAAACTCCAGCAGTGTTTTGTGAACTAAAAAACTGAAAACTGCATATTCATTTTTGAGTGAACAGTCCCTTTAGCGGTTGCTTGATATCAATAAAAGATAGCAAATGCATCACATAAGCTACATAGTAAATACATTATTTATCAATGGTGATTATTTGTATGAAATACATTGTCCCAGAGAAAGACTCCATTTCCAGTCACTGTATAAAGGGTCATGAGATTCAGGATGATTTATGTGGAGGGAAAGTCAATGAAATGTTCAACTCCTGTGAAGTGGGGTTAGAGTTCAAATGTCTGCACTGGTTGTATAACTGAGGACGTGATCATTCGTCACATTTCCCGCCAGTTCCAATCATGTCACATCTTCTTCTTGTTCACATCCACAGAGCATGCGTCTTCTTGGTGCTGCCACATACGGTGCATGCACAATGTCTTCCCTATGTTTTACTAATGCAGTGTATAAGCAGACATACATAATAAATGTCAGCACATGAAATGGAAGATGGAGAATCAGATCCTCTGATGTTCTAATCCATCCGGGATCCCAGTTTTTAAGTGCATATAGGAGTAATAATACTATAGATTCCGCGCTTGTCTGCAGTCATGCAGTTGACCAATGAATATTGTATTTTTTCCTACTGGGGAAAACGCTGGGTGACGGATTTGTAGTTTTTGTGTTCGACAGGATTCTTTGTTTTGCGAGTGTACTTTAACACGCATGGCAGCACAGGCTGCACACACATGCTTCTCTGTGTGTCTTTGCATGTATGCGTAGCATACTAAATTTAGTTATTAAAACACAGACTTTCAATATTTGATTTCCTGTGCAGAAGCTTCATGGATGAATCAGGTAAAAGAAGCATCTTAAATATTTTATCAAACTCCAGGAAGATCACGCTAGAAAAAGGAGAATTGGTCCAACATCCCGAAGTATGTCAGGCTGCCCTTTTGGATGCAGTGATTTTAAATTGCAAGGGAGGAGAAGGCGGGTGAAATGGCGGACATGATCGTCATCTGAAGAGAAAATGCACTACCAGAATTGCACTCGATGAGCTCTATTGTGCACTAAAAGCAAAAACAAATTGCATTTTCTGCATGCAATGCTGGTTATGGGAAAGTCTTTCAGCCAGTCTCAGTAGAAAGTCATGTACGATCCACTTCGAGGGGCCTAACAAATGAGAGTTACCTTTACAGTAGAAGTATATTAAACTTTGCATCATTTATGTCATGCCTGCCATCATCTATCATGCCTTTCTCGTAACTTTACAGCCACCTGGAGATCATTGGAATTGCATGAGGACATCACACACATACATGGAAGTGGATCAATGCGCATGCGTGTAAGGTAACTCAAATGAGGGCACATCAGTTACAACCGTCCCAGAAACAGAGTTTGACGGTGATGCATTGAGTTTCCATGTGAGCACTTGCGTCGTGGCTGGGATGGTGGCAGTTTTTGCGTGTATGTGCACAGATGGAAGTGCATCACCATGGCAATGAATACCTGCATGCTACTTCATCAATATGAGCACTCCATTATTGTTTAACCGGGTATGATATAAACATGCTGATGTTTGCAATGTCCAGATCGAGGTCTTTGTACGCAGTTGCAGTTAATGAGTAAGAAGTGCAACACTTGTAGGCCTATGTCACAGCGATAAATCAACCATTTTCTCATTCCGATGCTTCACCCACATTATCAGATACAACGAGAGAGAGAGGGACACAGATGAGGAAGGATGGTGTGGTATGGTTGTTCTTGCCTGTCACAGAGTTCAGTTCATGTTGCTTTAGGGGGGCAACAAAAGGCTTTTCAAATTTAGTCATGGCATAAAATCATAAATGCATGAACACTGAATAATTGTTATCTTTCTCTTTCACATCCCATTTCCTCTTCTCCACTATCCCCTTCCTCACCCTCCCTCTCTGGTCTTACATCTCTGCTCCTCCTCCATGTGCCACTCTTTTCTCCAACATTTCTCCTTGTGATTTGAGTGAGAGTTCATGCTAATTGAACTGAACAGATCTGTCAAGAGTAAAGTGGCAGCAGGTATATCTGACTCCTAAATTCCCACAAGCCTGCCTGATATAGACATTATCCAACAATTTTAGTAGCTCTGCAAAATATGCACTCAGAAAGTTGAGATGTATTTTTTTCCTGAGTACTTGATGTTAATTTTGCAAGATAGGCCTCCTGTCAGATCAGTTTACTTAATTGAAGTATAACATTTACAAGCTAGATGGAGAAGTGGGTGTCTTTTACAACCTTTTTATAAAAAAAAGATTTTATTGTAGACTGTTCCATGGTGAAATACGAGGTCCCTCAGGGATCCGTCCTCGGTCCCATCCTTTTCTGCATATACCCGATTCCTCTGGGTCACATTTTCCAAAAACACAACATAAAGACAGTCAAATCTATCTCCCAGCAACAGTCAATGATTTCTGCTGGTTGAATTAGAGTCTTGCCTTGCCAAAGTTCCATCAATGGAGGAAGAACTATTTCCTGCACCTGAATGCTGTGTGATGAAGTAACAACGTCACATTTCTCTGACTTCCCCATTAATTGCATAATATATCAGTCCCATATACAATTAATAATCTGGGTATTATTAAATTTGAGCCTCACATCAAGCGCATGACTCCAACTGCCCTCTTACACCTTTGTGAAAGAGCGAAAAAAAAAAGTCCCGTTCTACCCATAACAGAAATCCTTGGACATGCATTCATAACATTTAGAATAGATTAGCGTGATACACTCCTGTCTGGCTGACCCAAAACAACCACAAAAAGTCTCAAATTTACGGTCTCAGAAGGTCGATCACAAAAAATAGTACTATTATCTCTACGCTGGCTACCAGTTCAAGCAAAGGCTGATTGATTGTCGCTCCTACTATAGCATTAAACTACCTCTACAATGTATGTATGTGTGCTCAAGTTGAACTGAAAATCTGTAACACCCAAGGTGGGGGATGGGGGGGGGGGGGGGTCCCCATGTATGTTTTTGCCTTTAAAGGACGAACACAACACACACAAAACCCACCAGAATTCATCAGCAGCCGTGCTGTTGACAGAAAGCACACTGCAGCGCCTCAGCTGATGTGTATCAGAGCTTCAGGGGCCCCATTCATTCCTATTATCAATGATTCAGTTCCGCTGTGTGTTCTTCCTCCTCCTGATTCTAATCTGAACTATAGCAGACCAAAAGATCTCTATCAGACACAACAGTGACAACGGTATGAACACTCATGCAAGGTGATCTGATTTATCATTGATTGATATGTTGGGAGTATACTGAGTGGGGAGCTGAAGAGAGGAGAGAGAGAGGCTTGTATTGTCTGACCTGTAGGACTATGATGACATATAAGATTCTGGTAGTATTACTCCAGTCTTCAGTCAAAAGTTTTTCCACATATCCAGTTTTTGTGTCCAAATTAATAGCATTTAATTTTAGCCCAATGTTGCTTTTAACATACAGCCCCAACTCAGGTAGATTCGGCCATCAGTGACACACTGATTATCTTTACCGGAATGTAATAAAGAGAAAAACAGCTTCGTGATGATTTACGAAGAAAATCGTTTTGTTTTGTTATTTAATGACATGCGGAAGCAGGTGTTCTGCATTTAGTGGATCAGCATGTTAAAAAATCCCAACAGAGACCAGCCAAACAAAAAAAAAGAAGCGTTAATTATTTCTGTTGAGACTCCATCAGCCCGCACGTAACCGGACAAGAGAGCATTTGTAGTTCGGAGCAACATCACCACACTCGCAACACATGAATCAAGGACTTTATCTTGAATTCAACTTCAGTGACTGATTGTCTCCATTTTCGTAATCATCCTGCTCTTCACTCATTCAGGGCTTTGTTTCAAACTCTCTCTCCACAAACTGATTTAAGCCATTATTGCCAATGCAAAAGGCTCTACAAGTACCCAACTATAAGTAAGTATATGGAGCGAGGACACACTGTGCTTTTATCCTCTTAGCCAGCTCTTAGTGATATGTACCACATAGACACACACACACACACACACACACACAAACACACACCCCCATACGTATGTGTAGACATACGTCATGATCTATTCCTTGATTTACACAAACAGACTAATGGCTGTTAAGCGGAGTAGCACTGCTAGGTCTATCTATCCTTCTCGGTGAATGAAACATATAACATACATGTACCCCTTTATCCTGCTGTCAGATGAATCAATTCGCTTGTCTTTCTCAACAGAAATGTGCCTGAAATACATTTTGTGTGCGTTAACTGTTCATACAGGATATTTTTGACCAAAAACCATGTCTGCTCTCCTGCTGTAAAAACAAATAAAATGCTTGATGACTCATCCTGCACTAATGGGTGTGTTCTAATTTTATGTCTGCTGATAATATTTCCTTGGATCCTGTACTACAGTCCCTAAAGAGTTTTTGCTGTTGATTTATATTGTGAAAGAAGGCGGAGGGCAGACATTTGCCTGAAGCCTTTTAGCCAGAATTTCTTTCTAACATGCAGCGACCCAAAGATGACTAGTAGCACAATTTGACCCGATCGTTGTGGTAGCATCTGAGTGGTGCACAGCAATGCTATTTTATCTGCATCTGTTAGCAGACAGCTAACCAGAATTAGCCAGATTGTCATGGGGATGGGGGCAAATTCACTGCTCTTGGCTAATATATAAAAAATAAATAAATATATATATATATAAATATATATATATATATATATATATATATATATATGTAATGCATTTAGCAAAATATGAAGCATACAGTTATAAAACAGGGTAATTATTTATTTGAGCTCATCTAACATAATTTAATTACATTTAACTTGTAATTTGTTCTTAAATGTCAAGTGGAACCAAAGGCAGCAGCTGTCCATCGGTACATGGCTGGAGGTTATGCGTGAAAGGAAGCTGAGCAGCAGCTCAGCCACGTATGGAATGAGGAATAGTGAAGCTGGCTGTCATAGAATACACTGAGATACTTCTCTAGTGCAGTGCTAAACACTAAATGTGCCAGATGAGAAAATGGAAATGTGACAACCTATTCTAGAGGGGGAAAACATTGGTTTCCCACGGTGCCAGAAAAATATGAATGTGAAAGAAAAAATGAAGCCATATACAATATAACTTCCTGGATGCAACGAAACGTTAGGAAGCAGTGCCAGCCCGAGCCTTTAGGGGGCCCTAAGCAGATTTTGATTTTGGCCCCCCAGCACCATCTATCTTGTTCTTTTTTCTCATCCTCTGTCTTTTTCTTCTGTGCACCAGAAGGATACTTCCTTTAAAGTGTCATGCTTCACATTAGATTAACATCACTTCCAAAGGAATCTTGAGCTTGCAGTGTCTGGTTACGCATGCGACGAGGTGTCTAGTTGATGCGCATGAGTCATGACTCAAACGATGGCAGGTAAACTGATCAGAATCAGAATTTTTTTGTATTGTATCGATCATTCAATCATTAAATTATGTTGTCACTTCTTTATGATATTTAATATATTAAAAAAAACTAACAATGAAAACAAAGGCAAAAAAAACACCTGATTGGGACACCCCCCACCCCCACCCCCACCCCCACCCCCACCCCTGGTGGCCAAGGGTCCCCAAGCAGCTGCTCAGTTGCCTCTGGGCGGCCCTGTTAGGAATTGAACCAACAGGGGATGGTGGGCCTACAATGAAAGTACATTAAGGCATAAGGATATTCAAATGTTAGCATAAACACAACATAAACGCTGAATAAATTACCGGCGCAATGTAAAGTAAGTGCCAAACGATATTAGAAAAATAAGCTCCCTTACACATAATTCTTAATTATGGTGCAATATTATAAGGCCTCGGGGGGGGGGGGGGGGGTCCATGCACAATGATGTGCTCAGTTTAATTACATTACATCACTATTGCATTATAAGTACATGGAAATATGATTGTGTCGTCCCATTCCCAGCGATATTTTATTTCACAGACTGTGATATGTCTGAAATGAAAAATTTCCTTTTTAACCCTTCTAGTTCTGATCCTTGGTTACATTGTTGCTCAATGCAACTTTATAGTCTATTTTTTTTTTAAATCCTTGTATTTTTATGCAGAAATTAAATTGTTTTTTTCCATCTTGTATCAAATTAGAACCAATAATATTACAATAGTCATCCGTCAATCAATCTTTCGCAGCAAAGGCACCTAAGTGTGTCTTTTCCGGTTCACCACCTCAACCCATGTATGCTTTGTGAATTCTTCTGGAAGGACACAGATGGAAATTAGCAGTTTGCTAAATCTGACACATCCATCTGTTTATTTCTTAAATGTAATTAATGTCCACACTGTCCTTTTCTACATTATACACACTATTAAACTAAACTTTCTCAAAAACACAGTGGTTAAGGAAAGTAGAATGTGGGACAGCTCCAGATTACGTATGAGGCCTTGGACAGAGGACCCCTATGGTGCACAAGATGGGTTTATTAGCACATTAATATTGGTTAGCCAATGCTTAGTTTACATCAGTAATATCATAGATATCATAAATGGTTCATTATACTGATGCATGCTTATTCAGCTCTCTTGTATAGAACTCACCATTAGCTATTGATGTACTCTTATTGTAAAGTGTTGCCTCTGTATCTACCGCCCGCATCGGAAACCAGCATCATACCATCATATTCTTATTTCCCGCCGCTCTATGTCCTATCACCATGAACTACATGACAATATAGCAGTGAGACACTCCCAAAATGCCGTCTCAGCAGGACTTTAATATCCAGATGGCTCCTGGATTGGCTGATGACGGGAATATTGAAATACTGGGCACTGGCATAAATGGAAATCTGTGTATGCAGACTACTGTAATCTGCTAGTTTATCGTGGATTTTGTTCCATATTCTTTTTAGACATCTCTAGGTTAATCCGTAGGCGCACGCACACACACACACACACACACACACACACACACACACACACACACACACACACACACACACACACACTAACCAAGTCTCACAACAAAATGGGTTACACACACACACACACACACAGAGGGTTCAAAGGTTAACAAGCATTACTCACATGGTCATAAATACAAGCAGGGAGGGAGGATGTTAGAGGGATTTATCTTGCCACAATCTCTATTCATCTGTGTCTATCACTAAGACGAATCACGACTGGCCTCCCACCCAACAAATGGCTGCATCAGATGGACAGAATGAGGTGAGAACATTGCCACTCAAACAGTTCGTCGCTATCAATGCTAATGACAAGTAAAGACACTACACTGTTGGATCATTTCATATAACAACATTCATATATACATTCATATACCAACCATGCTCGTGTGATGCAGTGTTACCGCAGCATCACATCTTACAAATCCCGACACCACACTGCAGTTCATGGCTTTTATTGCGATTTATAATTTTTTTTTCTTTCTTTTTCTGGGGGGGGATCACCCCCAGATTTCAGCACCTTGTCAAAAGGAGTGTTATCTCAGCAATACTTTGATTGGAATTCTTTTCAATGCTGCAGTGAAATTAGCATCAACAGTAAATTCTGCCCTGACTTTTTGATTGCCATCACACATTGGTACTTCATTTTATATCTCATATAAAATAGATTAAGTAGTAGTGGCCGGATTAAAACACGGGCAGTTTTCTTTCCTGCTAAGCATGGATAGGCTACATGTAATCTTGGGTTTGACAGCTTGCTGAAAGAAAATTCAGAGCCATTTCACAGAGATATACAACGTGAAGCTCATGGCTACTGACGGCTAACAACAGCTACAACAACACAACAGCAGAACTGCCCAAAAATGTCTACAAATTCTCAAGCCCATCATCCAGTATAATCCAAGTCTTATTTATCCCGCTGAATGCTCAGTAATCCTCAAACTATAACACTTCTGGTTTGATGCCCTTTCCAGGCAGCGTGGAGCAAGAATCATTTGAGCAAACCGACTCACACTTGTCTCCTCTTGTTCATGGTGGTGCCAAAGTGGGAATGTTCTTGTATAGTTTGTTTTTAGCTAAAAATCAAAGAGTTTGTGGATTTCTGTGCATATAACTGGATAAAGAAGACATGGATTATACCAAACACTGGGCTTGAAGATTTTACCCTTAAGTTTCCATTAGCTTCAAGCTAAACAGTGTTGTCCCCCTCTGCATTCTTTGAAGTATTAAGAAGTAATACAGGAAGAAAACATCTTTGTGAGCTCAAGACAACCATTTATGAGTATTTGAAAAGCAGAAAACTCTTTTTTTTTAGGATTAGGTTAACACTGAGACTGAGGATAAAGCTGTGAAAGTAAATACAGGAGATAGATACTGTAGCTGAATCCAAAGCGGCCAAACAACCATCTTACACTGCAAAGTCAGGTGTTGGTTGGTCCCATCCACCAGCCTGCTTTCTAATGTGGACTATCTAGTAAGAAAGTCCACATTAGTCATCCCACTACTTCTGTAGAAAAGTAATGCATAAAATCCATAATGCAAACTTATTTTTTTCTAGTAACGAGGCTCCTCTCTTTCATCCCCCCCACTCACTGTTGCACATGTAATGGTACTCAACTTTTCTGTATCCAGTTAACCTCTCTGAGTTTGTGTACGTATTTGTGGCAGGTCACTGCACAATTTCCCACATGACATGGCCTCCATAAATGATAGAACGAGTTAAGACAGGAAAAGGAATATACAGGACTGGTTAGACGTGAGTACATTTCCTCGTGACTCCAGTCATTCTTTCTCTTTCACTCCCTCATCACCTTTCCTATGATCCAAAAATAAGAAAAACAGAAGAATATTCTGTATATGTATGTATGTATTTATCTATATGTGTATATATATATGTATATATATACATATATACATATGTGTGTGTGTGTGTGTGTGTGTGTGTGTGTGCAGGGAGAGGAAGAGAGAGAGAGAGAAGGGCGGCATGGCTCAGAGGTAGAGTGGTCGTCTAGCAACCGAAGGGTCGCTGGTTAGATCCTCACTTCCCCGGTGTCCAAGTGTCCTTGAGCAAGATACTGAGCCCCTAATTGCTCCTGATGGCCCTGGGATGGATTGGCGACCCGTCCAGCGTGAACGCCGCCTCTCACCCAATGTCAGCTGGGATAGGCTCCTGCACCACCATCATGACCCTTAACGAATAAGTGGTATAGAAAATGGATGGATGGATGGATGGATATATATAGAGAGAGAGAGAGGGAGCAAGAGAGAGAGAGATCTAAGAGAATAAATTCATAAACTCAGATAGTCGCTCCTATCAAATCACCCAAGAGAAATCAATTGTCACCGTGCCTCGTAGCCTTGGAGCATTGCTCTTTACCTCCAGTCCCCTCCATCACTGGAGAGCTCCTGAGAGACTGGAGGAACAGCTGTGTGAAAGCCCCATGATACCACCCAGGAGACCAGGCCTGGATTAGTCTATCTTAGCCTTATAACCATAAATGATGCAAATCATCCTGAAGGCAGATGCCTCATCATGGAGGTTACATTAACCTGTGCACTCTGTTGCTTTAAGCATTTATGACATGAAAAGACACATGTCGACGATGCTCTGGCTCACAGGTTTGAAGTTTGTGTAAAATCCAAGTGTATTTTATGATACATGATACACAAAGCACATGGCAGTAAGACACTTACACATGCATATTTGTGTAAATAAGAACACATGAGGTGCACTGGCGGCAACGGCGAGGTGGTGTAATGCAACAGCGCTATCTTCTGTTGAAAAGAAAAACTGCAGCCACTCGAATCAGCACAAACAAGTGTTGCTCTCTTTTCTTCTCTCCTCTAACTGATGGTAACCTGCTGATTCACAGGAATCAACACCCTTTGATCTGATCCAGTGAGTGTGTCAATAGTGCTTCTGCGCATGTGTGTGTGTGTGTGTACTGGTAAGAGTTTTGATGAATAACCCTCCCACGTGTGAAAGCCCGAGGTTTCTGGAGGTTCATATCTACAGTGTTTCAGAAAAATGCTTCTTTCAGCCCACGTTTTCTCTCCTCTCTTACTGTTCTTTCTTTTCCACAACTAGTTCTTTATTCCTTCACCTTACCCTCAATCATCCTGTCTTTGATCCAACTTGCTCATCAGCCCCACCCCGTTCCCACATCTCCTTCTACCCTCCTCAATCTCCATCTCTGCCTGTCTCCTCATTCCTTTCCCCAGCATCTCCCTACACCTCTCTCTCCCTCTCTCTCTCTCTCTCTCTCTCTCTGCTTCTGTCTGACGTCATGGCAACTGCAGTGGAAGATCCAGGGTTTGTTTGACAGTGAACGTCATTCTATCGAAACATTACAAAGACAGACAGACAAAATGCACGCAAGAGAAGGAGCGGAGGAAGAGGAGGAGGAGGAAGAAGAAGAGGAGGGGGGAGACACAGGAGGAGAGTGACAAACTCAGCCACACCCACATACCGTGACATGCAAGATGGATGCACTTAGGGCTGTGCAGCCAGTAAGCTGTGGGCAAGGTCGGCTTTAGGCTGCAGTATTTTAATGATATGACTCACTGTGGCATGGTGCAGTAAAGTGAGCGTTCAAGCAAGGCAAGAGGGTAAGAATGACCAAACCATACAGCATCATACTGACGTGGCAGTTGGTGAAAGAGGGAGACAGAGAAAGAGGGGAAGAGAAGAGGGTTTTTAAAGCAAATAATGTACTTTTGATTAATTGTCCTGTAGTTATGGGAATCACTGGTGGAGGAGAGATGGAAAAAGAGTGCCAGGATTAAGAGGTGAATGTTGGTAAAGACAACTGTGATTAGTAATTTGCTCTTTTTTTTTAAATAAAAAAGGTGACATTTCCTAACACAGGATACTAACATGTTATCATTTACACATACACACACACACACACACACACACACACACACACACACACACACACACACAACCGTCTGTGCAGCTATTTCAATGAGGACATTAATTTTCTCTAATGAAGTCCTCAGCTCCTCACCGTAACCGTAGCAACTACGTGACTAACCCTTCCCCTAACCTGAACCTGACCTCACTTTCCAAAATTGTTCTCATTAAGATGGTGTAGCTCGAATTGGTCCTCACAGAGATAGCTGTGGAAAAAGGCACGCGCACACAGACACACACACACAGACACACACTCAAACACACACACTCAAACACACACACACACACTCAAACACACACCTGTGGTTATGTCACATACTTTTTTAACTCACATTCTTGACCACAGTAAAAGTCAGACAGAAATGCATTAGCAAGCAGAACCCTGTTGGTGGGTGGGTGGGTAGGTGGGGTGCGTGCGCGCGTGTCCAGTGAGTGCTTCTGACAGTGGCTGAGCTGTTTGACTGAAGCACTCACACACAGACACACACAGACACACACACACACACACCGACACACACACACACAAGCGACATCTTGTGGTGCAACAGTGTAAAGGCATCGTGGTGTAACGCTCATTTATCAGTCGAAGAAGCGTCTCTCGCGTGGTCATTTGACTAAAAAACAAGAGACCATGTTTAAAACGCCCCCCCCCCTTCTGTTGTTTGAGTTATTTTTTAACCAAAAAAATTTAAAAACAAAAAAAACAAACAAAAAACATTCTCAGCTGGTGAAATGGAAGTTGTGAAGCCCGTGACAAGTGGTGGAGGACGTAGCTGGTCAGGTTATTACATGACAAAGACTTGTTAGCTGAAACATTGAAGTCCTGCGTCTGCTTCCTTTTATAAATCACCCACTAAATGTTCAAGAAATTTTTGAGCGGTGTGTCACACTGTGGACTTGTAATGTCTGTGAAAACATTAGGAAGAGTAGAAACACCCAGATCAAATAGTACCTTGGTGACAGTTTTCATTCAAAGGTATTTCCTCATGAAAATGGCTGGGTTTCAAATTTAAAAATACATCTTCACCAGCTTTTACCATGTTTTGATGCATTTTCTCTCTCTTTGAAGGCACTAAGGGGCTCGGATTGATGTAGTGAAGTTAGAAGTACAAAATTGCTTTTCAAATGTGAAGGAATAAAGTACAAATTGCCCTATAATGCAAATACTCAAGAAAAGTACAGATACACTGACATTGTACTCAAGCACAGTGAGCAATACTTTGTACTGTTTACTATCACTGCCAACCAAAAGTTATTTGGTTGATACTTCAAAAATATAGCTTATTGGCTCATAAGATTGTCTTTATTCAAGATTAAATAGAATGAGAAATGTTTAGGATTATTACAATTTGTCTTTGCAATATTATTGCCATATTTTCATGGACACATACTGTGGAGAGCTATTCTAAATGTCCCATAGACAATAAAGCGTCAGAACAGGTTTTCATGACGATGTTTTGTCCTGATAGCGCCTGAATGTTGCAAAATAATGAAGGTTTTTTTTTTTAAATTTCGTTTATTTTACGGGAAACTAAGTCAAAAAGTTGAATGAATGAGATAGACAGACGTCTTGCCAACGTCATCTCATGCCTAGCGGAAGGATATTATCAGTAAGAGTAGTTCCGGGAGCTGGAACTACTTCTCCCGATGGAGGAGGAAACCCCTGAGAGGTGCAAGGATACAACGGGGTCACACGCCGCAAACAGGTGCACAACGATCGTAGGGTATTGATGAATACTGGACCCATGAGGGCTTCCTCCACAGACCGACGATACGTCTGCACCAAACCTTTAACATTCGCTTGACACGGTAATGTAACGGTAAGTTTAGCTCGCAGGCTAATGCACACCCTGCTATGCAACTGCCAGCGATATGCTAATGTTAGCTTGTTCACAGGCTAACATCTTACAACTCAAGCCACTGGTTCGTAAGCGTAATTATTATCGCACTGCATGTTTATGGGTTGATGTCTGGAGATATAATAGACTGCAACTGAACTAATGTGTTGCCATTAAAAGGTTAAATAACGTTATTGCTCATTTTCCAGGCTCTTGACTGCCTCTGACGTCAGCCAGGGGTTTGACGTAACTGCAGTTCAGCTGTGGTGAACATATGCTTTCTATGCGTGTGATTTTACCATGACGTAGGAAGCTTTTCAGCAACTGCTGCGAACTGCTGAGCAACCGAAAAACACTTTAATAGTATTGGAGTGTGCTAATTGTCCGACTATAGCTGGCAAAGTTATGGAAATGAACCATATTTCAAATAGTTAAGCTACATTCTATTGTTTACAGAATGCTTAAATGTTGGAAGAGTACCTCCACGCCTGAATTCCCATTGAAAAAGATTTTGAAACTATGTTTCATGCACATTATTAAACTAAAAAATTGTATTTAATAAATACTATCCAGGCTTTTATGTGAAGGCTGAGCCTGAGTTTAGCTTCTCATTCTGCCCTCATCACCATGTCTCATATTTCTTTTTTCTACCTTCATGGCACTTCAAGGGCTGATTTTTGCCTATTTGACACACACACACACACACATTCACACACTGATGGTGGAGCTTCCGTGTTAGGGGGTCCGTGTCTTGATCATGGATCCCCTGGCAATTTCTGGATAAAGCTGAGATCAATTCAGTGACTCCTCCATTACTCTACTTCCATGCCAAATATATTTAGCTCCCAACATGGACTCTCATGTATTTATCTTCTAATGCACGTGTACAGCAAGCCAGTGAGCTGTGGTAAAGGACCCCAGGCATCATGGAGTTGTCCACACTCATGCCTGTTCATTGTCTTATTTGTCTAATTTTTACTGTCACTTGGTGAGAACTCAGAGCATAAAATAAATATTCTAAAATATAACTAAATCAAAATGACAAAAACCAAATGTCCTGTGATGAGGCAATTTTATTGTTGCTATGTGTGTTATTGTGGGGGGGGGGGGGGGGGGGTTACTAGATCATATGCATTTTGGCCTGTGAATAAATCTGTTATGTTTAGCTTCAGATTGATTGTGTTTTAAGGCTGCACAATTAATCTAAATATTATAGAAAATGCAGTGTAGTCAAATTCCATATCCAAACTGCAGGAGCTGCAATTTTTTTTTAAGGTAAAATGTGTCATAAAACCTTGTTAAAACTGAAGCATGGTGGTGCTGTAGTGATTCCCAGGCCAATGCAGCACATACCTACATCTGTTGAATGACAGTGAACAGAAATAAACAAAAGTCTGTCAAAATGGACAAGGGCCTTCCTACCATTATTCAGCCAAAGCAGACTTGGCGGTGAACGATGAGAGTGATTCCCGGGCATACATGGCCGTGTAGGTGGATGGTAATCACAGGAGGAGATTATGAGTCACCGATGTTATGGTTACTATGAGGAGCAACTGGAGGAGGCGTCTAGGAAGGGGATGGGAGTGTCTGTTGGGTAGGCAGACTGTGCAATACGCTCAGCTGGCACAGGAAGGAGAAAATAGTCCTCCCATCCCATTCAGCTTCAGTTAACCTGTTTGTGCAGCAGGATGTGAATCTTTAGCAGCAGGGTGTTAACCAGTGTGTGTAAACACAGGTGAACACAGCCACTCCTCAACAGTGGTAGTAGAGACCTGTCGATGAGACAGCACCAGGCTTTCTAACCCATTTAAGCTTTCTTGAGATACAACCTACCAGCCACTTTTGATGAGGGGAAGTAGTACTATGTGGCGTATGACTGTTCCCTCAATTAACCAAGACATCCACCGGATCAGAATAATGGGAAAAAACAGATATTTGTGGTGTGTTTCATCTCTGCTTAATAATCGTGCAGTAAGATTATCAATACGTTTACCAGTCTGCAGGGGAGGTTCTTTCACGCTGTCCTTCTTGGCAGGTGATTAAATGGTTCTTGTAAGAGAGTCAGCTATAGCTCCAGAATCCCAGTATTCCCTCGAGCCACACACAGAGCTACCCTGTAGGTACTTCGCTGTCCTCCAGACCGCAAATTGATTTCTCATCTCTCTTAAGTCCTAAATCCCTCTTAAAATGCTGCTAGGCTGCTGGTGAATGAATCATTTCAGTAGGGTGCATGCTTGTGAGCCTCTTTTGCAGGTTATGTTTTTTTTGCTGTTGTGTCTACCTTCCTTTGTATGTTTGAGTGTGTGTTTTGTTTTGTTTTTTTGGTTAAAATGCACTCTCATAGGTGATATTTATTTCCTTTTACAACAAGGATGTCTAATTCAATTTCAGAAGGGGCTGAAATGAAGTCTTGATTCATTTTATGGGCCAGAGAAACCCTAAAAGTATTCCATATTGAAACACTTAACCAGTTCATTATTAGACTGTAGACAGCAGTGGATTTTTATTCAGGCTTTTTTAATTGAACCTCCTAAAAAAAAATAAGCACGATGACCTTTCATCTGGGATGTTTTGTTCAACTGCTCACAGTCGAATTGGCAGAAATGTGCTGCTACATTGAACACACATTCATTGAGTTGCAGCATGTTACATGTGCAACTGCTGTGCATTGGAGCAGTACATCCTTGTTTATGTTGGGGAGGGGGGGGGCTCCAGCGCTTTGTGTCTGCCTGCTGGGGATTGTGGGCAAAATAAACTGCTAACCAATAATTGTTATATTATCATATATATTGTAACACAGGCCAGATCTGGCCCACAGGACCTGTGTTTGATACGTGTTGAACAAAGACTCTTCTCCAGTTTCCCATCGGTATTATATTCTCATATTGATGTTTCAGTGTGGGATGAGAAACTAGGAAACATTGGCAGGAACCTGTAAACACTCGCTGTTATGGATGCTCCATGATATTGGCACGTCATCAGTATTGGTAGATCATCTTTTGAATGTAGGAGTTTGATGGATGAAAACCGAGAGTGGTTTTGTCGTTTTTGCCTGTTGTTTTGATGAAGTAACAATGAGCAATGGGCTCTTCCAGATCTATTGGTAATGAAGAAAAATGTTAAATTCAGCTTGTTAGTGTGTGTTTTTTCTTTATGAGCAAAATGTAAGTATAATATTAAAGCTGCAAGCAGCGTTGTTAGGGCCTGAGCCCCCGCGCGGCCTACGGCCGCGTCCTTGACACCGGCCCCAATCCAACGGTGTAATCGGCAAATCCCTAGGCCTTGTAGTTTAGGAGATACGAGCCTCAGTTCGCTGCACAGCGTGACTGCAGAGCTGAGAGCCGGCCCTTTAAGAACCCCTCCCTTCTCTGCTCGCTCTCTGCCATCTGTGTCAGAGTGGAGAGCAGAGGAGGATTTGGCAGTTTTACTGTGAAACACAGTCATAACTCTGCATATATTGGTCAAAAGTGTAATGTAAAGACATCAGTTCGTAGAGTTTTTTCTCAGGAATTCAATGGTGTGTTTTCTGAAGGTGTGAGTGTTTTAGTTTAGAAGCTACAAGTGTTTGTTTGAGAGTATGTACATGAGGGCAGAGAAGCTCCAATTGTGGTTTCCATGACTACAGTAAACAAATCTCTGCCATCTCTGGCAGAGCTGAGAGCAGAGCTGAGAGCAGAGCTGAGAGCAGAGCTGAGAGCAGAGCTGCCAGCTGGCCCATTAAGAACCCCTCCCCCGCTGCACTTTCTTTGATCTGTGCTAGAGTGGAGAGAGTGGAGGATTAAGAGAAATGTAGTGTGTAAAAGCTGAATAACTCGGCCTACGTTGGTGGAGAGTAACACAAAATACCATATTTTTGTAGGGATTTTTGTCAGGAATACAGTGATATGTTTTTAAAAGCTGTGCGATGTATGGTATAGACGTGAGAAGCATTTGTTCGAGAGTATGTACCATGAGAGGAGACGGCCTCCCCATTGACTTCCATTGTAAGCGTGAAACATGTCTCCCCCACTTTGAGGGCTTATAAAATCCAAACCGAGCGCGTAGTATATTAGCCTTTAAAGATTTTTGAAGAGCACAGTTGGGAGAGTAATGTGTGAAAGTTTGGAAGCCCTGGCATTTACGGTTTAGGAGGAGATAGATTTTGTTCGGGGAGTAAAAAAAGTCCTGATTTTGACAGTTTTGTCCAATTTGTGGACATTCTGTTGGAGATAGGTGAGGGGTCAGAGTGTAAGAATTGTTCGTCTTGATGAGACGAGTCCAACGGTGTTGGTCCCATGTCTGTGGGAGTTTTGTGTGAGGAGTTATAGCGCGCGAAATTAAAAAAAATTATCTTTTTTTTGTGTGGCTCCCTAGGTGGCGCTATAGACTTTTGTGGCGTTTTTGTTTTTGATTAGTGAATGTTGAGACATACCGAACGATTGTGGCGAAATTCAGCGAATTTCATGCATGTTCAGGGGGTCAAATTAGATTATGTGCGTTATGCGCATTATGCGCATTATGCGCATATAGCGCGCACTCATTGAGAGCAAGAACAGTATAATACCAGGTTTTGAATGGGTGTGTATGTGAAAACTGGCTCCGGGTCGTCTGGCCCAGTTGCCTCATGGGTGTTGGGGGGGCCTGGGACACTGTTTAGTGTGTGTTTTTAGTGTTTTTAGTGCTGCTAATGTGTTGCTCTGCCGAGCAAACATAATAGGGTCTTCGCCAGAAGTACCTTCTGGCTCAGGCCCTAATAAACTTGTCTTTATACAGATACTATCAGCTGGCGGCCAAATGAGTAGCAAAATATGAACATACCAGCAGAAAATCCTACCCTGCAT
The DNA here is from genome assembly GCF_037954235.1 of Aulostomus chinensis. Lineage (NCBI taxonomy): Eukaryota > Metazoa > Chordata > Actinopteri > Syngnathiformes > Aulostomidae > Aulostomus > Aulostomus chinensis. The sequence goes on along the minus strand of NC_141337.1, from coordinate 13,514,689 downwards.
CCCCACTCGCCATGCATCAATACCAACAGTAGCCATATTAAACTAGAATGAGAAACTAAGCTGCAGGGATGTCATTAATATTCAGATTCCCTCCCAAGCTACACAGTGGCTTTGTGTATAGAAGCTTCATCCCTACAGATGTAGTGGCTCAGCAGTGCTGTCGATGGTTTTATAAATCCTAAACCACAGATGCTTTTCCCTTCTGTTTGGCCTCTCTCCTGAAAATGACTCACAGAATTTGTGAAAAGACACTATAACATTTCACGGATTTTGTCTCAATGAAATGTGTCGTTGGAGCAGTCAGCAGTTGTTGTATTTGTTACCAGTAGATGGAGTGATGAGGCTGTATCCCTCCAAGCTGTTACATTCCGACATAAAATCAGGAGGGAAATTCCTGAAAAATTCAGAAAAATTGTTTTATATTGACAACTTCGGACTGACTACCAGGGTCTTTGCATTTCTGGTGAAGCGCTCATTTAATAATGCTCCAGGATGTTTGCCTCACTGAAGTAAACTCTGAACAAGCATTCTTGAATTTAAGTGAGGTGATTAGCCTCTGGTAAGCACAGCAGTCATATGGCCACATGAGACATCACCCAGTTCTCTCTCACTCCCTCGCTCTCTCTCTCGCTCTGCATCTCTTCATTATTCACTTACTCTAATTGTGCTACATTGAAAGCTTCATTGTTAAAACTTGCATCAATAATAGAAAAGGACGCCAAGTCACAAGCAGACTTAAAAGGGAGGGGGACAAAGTCAGCAATGTGCCTGGGGCTGGCCAGCTAAATGTGGTAAATAAACAACAATTCTGTTGAAGCGCATTTATCTGGAGAGCAAGCACACAGCACACCCTTCAGCTATTTTATTTTCTCCTCACAGACCTCCAAAACCAGCAAGTAATTTAAACACACATCTTTGTGTGTGTTTTCTGTTATGTAGGGACTACCTTCTGACCGGCTCTCTTCCGGAGTGACTGCAGTCTTTGGCTATAGAAGACATCACTCTACTGCCCTGCGCCATGTCAGGTAGTCACTCTAAAACCCCAGGAAGCTGTGAATATAAATGAAGGTTGGTTGAGGCTGTTCTAATGTGACTGTGCTTGTTTCAGGGACTTATACTCCAGCCCCCGGGGGGCCGTTCTCTGCTCTCACTCCAAGCATGTGGCCCCAGGATATTTTGGCCAAGTGCCATCAAGTGAGGACTTCATATACTTAGATCAGTATTTTCAAGAGTGGAAAGAGGAAAAGTAACATGTTTCCTCAACAGTATTGGACTTTTCTCTGTGACATGTGTTTGATCTTCTCTCTGCAGAAAGACACCTCAGAGCAAAACGAGGTCCAGTATGATGAGTTTGGCTTTAGAGTGGACACAGAAGGTCAGAGACTCAGACTTTTTTTCTTTTCTCTCCTGTCGATGGGGAATGTTTTGTAGTACTTGGATCATGTGTGTGTTGTTCGTATCCTGTTCTGAATCAAGTCAGATGATTCACTGAGTCTATAGTTCACTCAGGGAGTTCAGAAACCAAGAAATAATTAGATTTGTTGAACATGAGGTTCCCTTGTGTCAAAATAAGTGGGATTTTGATTGTTCAAGGTTTTATTGCCTGAAATAAGGTCTGTGGTTAACACAAGCTTAAGATGTTTTATCATTTTGTTCTTTGGTATAAAATTTGTCTGTAAATACCACACTTTTTCTTAACACACCAGCAGTTTAAAACAAGTGGCTAAACTATACCTCAGAGGTTGTGGACATTAATTGTGTGGAGCTATTTATTTGTTAAAGTCGGTGTAGTTTGCTTAGAGCTTTTGCTTTGTAGTTGTAACGATTGAGTTTACACTTCGGAGAAAAAAAAACTCATGAAGGTGGCATTCATCTGTCATCTTGCTGAACACTTTTTTTGTTTTCCATAGAGTTTATTTTCAGCAATAAAACCAAAATTCAGTCAGAAAATTCCAATTGGTTGCTTCAAGGGAACCTCTGCTGATGCTAACTTCTGGGTTTACCCATAGAACCATGTTATCCATGCAGCTGTGTGTGGTCGGCACACTCATAATACGGGGTATAGTAGCATAGTACAGCGTTGGCCACGAGGAAGTTCTATTCTTGATGTGTTATCTCACTCATCCGCTTCACTCTTTCATTCAGACACTTTTCCCCCACTTACCTACTGACTTTATTTACTTCCTCTTTTGCTTTCACTTTCTGAAATGAACTTCCTCTTTTCCTCGATATTTATATCATATATTTGATGACTTCTGTTTTTCTCTCATACGCTATAATTTTGATGTGTGCAGATATTAGGGAACAAAAAAACACTACAATATTTGGGATGTATTTCTGCTTTTCCCTCAGAGGGTGGTGAGCCCAGGCCTTGGCTGGGTACTGAAGGCTCGCCCCAGCATGAAAACCCCCAGCAGAGATTACGCTGGCAAGCCCACCTAGAGTTCACCCATAATCACACTGTGGGCGACTTGACGTGGGAGCTCATTGCTCCGGTCCTCCCACGCTCCGACCGTCTACGTTCTCTGGTGCTAGGAGGCATCCCTCACAGCATGAGGCCACAGGTGCGTAGATGTTTGTCCTGAATAACACCTACTGTGTATGACAGTCACGGAGTGTTTTTACAATGTGTGTTATCTCTGAGGATGCACTTCATGGTCCATTTTTCAGTTGTGGATGCGTCTCTCTGGAGCGCTACAGAAGAAGAGAACCTCTGAGATCTCCTACCGGGAAATCATTAAGAACAGTTCCAATGATGACACCACCACTGCTAAACAGGTATAACTCCAGCCACCTCTCTATCTGCGAAAACAATCAGAATCCCAGTTAAAGCAGCAGGTCACTGACGTGAGGTTGTGTGAGCTGGACATCCACAGCAAAGGGTTTTGGTAATTATGGTTGAGTACCCGTCGCTGGTTTGATCCTCACTTCCCTGGTGACCATGTCAAAGTGTCCTTGAGCAAGATACTGAACCCCTTATTGCGCCTGATGGCCCTGGGATAGGCTCCAGCACCCCTTAACAGAGAAGCGGTATAGAAAAATGGATGGATGATTCTGTGCCCCTCCTTTATCCAGCAAATAAACATCAATCTAAAAACAGTTAATGAATCTGTTTACATTTACAATATAATCATAACACTTAACAGCAATGTTTTTGCTGTCAGACAGCTCTTTTTGGCTCAAGTGCACTGAAGATTTCATGGATGCCTGGACAACCCCACTACAATGAATTCAAACTACCCCATCATGCTGCAGAGAACATACCAAGATTACATGATTTGAAAAGCAGCCTAAATTTCGTATGAAAAAGTACAACTCAACGCAATTTAGCATTGATGTATTTAATCACATATAGAAGTAAAACTAAGAAGTTTCAGTGAATGCATTTGTCGTCCTACATTTCCTCACTTGTGCTGTTGTACGTTACAGTTGAATGACAATTAACGTTCTCTGTATTAGATCTTCATGGTTCTGTTCATATTAACATTGACCTCGTGAAAAAGCCTGGTCATGGTAACGATGTTGTGACCGTCTCTTGTTGACCTCTGCCCCCTCAGATAGAGAAGGACCTGTTACGGACGATGCCAACCAATGTGTGTTTCAGCAGTCTGACCAGTGTCGGGGTTCCGAGACTGCGGCGGGTACTGAGAGGTCTGGCCTGGCTTTACCCAGACATTGGGTACTGTCAGGGCACAGGCATGGTGAGAACACCTATATCCAAACACTGTGTGATGTCACCACTCAAATGCTCATTGCACCAGTTATGTTTAACCTCATGCACGTGTCTTGATCCTCCAGGTGGTTTCCTGTCTGTTGCTCTTTCTGGAGGAGGAGGATGTGCTGTGGATGATGTGTGCCCTGATTGAAGACCTCCTCCCTCCATCCTACTTCTCCTCCACTCTGCTGGGTGTCCAAACAGACCAAAGGGTTCTCCGCCAGCTCATCGTTCAATACCTTCCAGCCCTCGACCGCCTTTTGCAGGAGCATGACATAGGTAGGGGTAGAAAAGGACTTGACTATGAGTGATGGAGCATGTTTTTGGGATGGATGTAGGCAAGAGATGAACTTTAAAGCTAGCCACCTGCCTTGCTTTGTTTTTATGTTTTTAGTTGACTCTTTCTTTCCTTCCATTACATCCAGAGTTGTCGCTGATCACACTGCACTGGTTCCTGACATCCTTTGCCAGTGTGGTAGACATCCGTCTCCTTCTCAGGATCTGGGACCTGCTCTTCTACCAGGGCTCGCTGGTGCTCTTCCAGGTCACACTGGGCATGCTCAAAATCAAGGTTTGCTCATGACTTCACATATTTCTGATTTTTTATCCCTGGTATATGGTTTATCCATTACTGAGTTATTATTATATTGTTTTTCTTGGCTAGAAGATGACAGTGTCAATTCATACAAATATGTTGAAGGATTTGTCATTTCTCACATTGAGAGATTACTTGTGAATTTGCCTCAGGAGGAGGAGCTCGTGTCATCAGAGAACTCAGCGTCCATCTTTAACACACTGTCAGACTTGCCAAGCCAATTGAGAGACGGACCTGCAGTTCTTGGGGAGGCTATGAGGCTGGCGGGGACGCTGTCTCAGGAAACGCTGGACGCCCACCGACATAAGCACCTAGCGTACATCCTGAATGAGCAAGCCCAGCTCAACAGTGGGAACAATACGACATTGAACTCCAATCTCAACAAGGTCAGCAGATTAACGCGGCCTGTGTGCTGAAACGTCAATAATAATCTTCTTCAGTAGTGAACTGCCACGTTTTTATCTGTGTAGGTGGTGAGGAGACAGTCCCTGCGTAGAAAGTCGACCCTCAGCTCTTTGTTGTTTGGTGAGGATGAGGCTGATGCCTTGAAGTCCAAGAACATAAAGCAGACAGAGCTGGTGGCTGCCCTGAGAGAGGCTATAACTCGCACTGCAGAGCACTTCCACTGTCTGGACCCGCGTCACTCAAGCACTGTGAGCTCACACACAACCCTTTTACCATCTGTTAGTAAATCAGCCTCATCTAAATAGTTTTAATATTAAAATGCAATCCAGTAAAATCCACAAATCCATCCTTTTTAATCAATTTTGACCTGCATTTTCCTCAACAGGAACTAACTCCTGACTATTCCATGGAGAGCCACCAACGAGACCATGAGAACTTTCTCGTTGTGTCTCGCAACCGGCGGAGAAGAGCGAAAGCTCTGCTGGACTTTGAGCGACATGATGACGATGAATTGGGCTTCAGGAAGAATGACATCATCACTGTGAGTCCAGTGTTAATTTCATTGACGTAAACAAAGCAAAGCAAAATCGGCGGACTAAGATAAAGTTAAAACTGATGTACATTTTAGTCAAATGGATGAAACTATATCAAAATTTGTTACTCAAAAACGTAGACGTGTTAGTGCTCAGCGCGAGAATTCAATATTGTGTGAAGTGGAAAAAAGCAAGTAAGCATTTCATTCAACAGTGTAACCATTTAGTTGTTACTGTGCATATGACAAACTCCTTGAATCTTCGATCTAAATTAGTTTCATTTTTCTTTTGATGAGATGCTATCAATATGTAGACTTGCTGAGAGACTAAATATGATGAAAACTAGCTGGAGTATTTGACACAACACTGAGACACAGACACACCGAAACATTCTTTCTCATTGTTTGAAAGCAACACACACACACACACACTTTCCTTTGTGTCCAATTTAGTATGTGTTTTCTCTCAGATCATTTCACAGAAGGATGAACACTGTTGGGTCGGGGAGCTCAATGGCCTCCGAGGTGTGTGCACTCTTACAGCCTGGTGATTTATTGATCTATAATATGCCTCACAGCTACTGTTTCAGAACTTGTTCTGGCTCTTTGTAACAGGCTGGTTCCCTGCAAAGTTTGTGGAGATCCTCGACGAAAGAAGCAAAGAGGTTTGTCAGCTATGCGAATAATTAGAGAGGATGCTACTAAGAATGTGATGTTTGACATGTGGTATCTGATATTCCTCCCATTTTTCTCTCCCCAGTACTCATTAGCCGGCGATGACTCTGTAACAGAAGCGGTTACAGATCTGGCCAGAGGGACACTTTGCCCGGCTTTAAAAGCCATCTTTCAGCATGGCCTCAAGAAGCCGTCAATACTTGGAGGGCCCTGTCACCCCTGGTTATTCATAGAAGAGGTAGGAGATTCTTATTATGATTCCAGATGCCTCCAGTTTCAGCAGCGTCATTTGTTTCACTCTGGCTTTCTCTCAGGCGGCCAGCAGAGAGGTGGAGAGAGACTTCAACTCCGTCTACTCCAGACTGGTGCTGTGTAAAACCTATAGGTAAAACACAGACACACTTATGCTCTTAGTTGTTCTCTCATCATTCGTTAGCAATATTCTTGCTTTTCACTTGCAGTATATTCTTGTGTAATGAAAAAAAAGCAATGTCTTGAATCTGGAACATGAACTCAACTGGAATAGAAATGAAAAAGCATGCGATGGGAACCAGATTTACTATTAGTTAAAGTAATACTTCACCCAAAAAGTGTATTTTGCCTTTCAAGTACACGCAAATGGGTGTTGTGAGCTCACAAAGATATTTGTGTCCCTCCTGCATCACTTCTTTGTTTTAGCTTGACGCTAATGGTGCCCGTCAACAGCAAAACTGCCCAGTAACAACATTTGTTACTAAACTCTCAAGTGCATCATCCCGAATAATCAAACAGCCTTTAAGCCATTAGCTTCCAGCTGAATATGCATGGCTAACTCTCTAAGTATGGCTTTAAGGACATAAATGTTGTGGCTTGTGTTTGCTAAATGAATTAGAAACCAACTTTATTGTTTGGTCCAACATGAAATGCTGACAGCTGTTTTTCTTCTGGGATTCACCAGGTTAGATGAAGACGGGAAGGTACTAACACCGGAGGAGCTGCTGTACAGAGTGAGCGGGCCTTCAATTCACTATTTATATCCAGAAATTATTGTTAAATTACAGCCAGTGATTTATGGACTGTACTGGAAAGTCGAGCTTTCCCAGAGAGGTCTGTAAATTCAGCTGGTAGAATTTAAGAACTGAAAGGCTCTGGCGCTCTCTGTTGTTCTCTTTAGGCAGTGCAGTCTGTCAACATGAGCCACGACCTGGCTCACGCTCAGATGGACGTCAAGTTTAGGTCTCTCATCTGCGTCGGCCTCAAGTGAGTTTTCCGGACACTGAAAGTCAACAGAGTCTCTCTATATTCTTCTAGGGTTAAATTACAAGTGGGGAGTGTACAAATGTTCTGATCCACACTTTTACTCTGTGTGTGTGTGTGTGTGTTAACATATTTCTAACTCAACAGTGAGCAGGTGCTGCACCTATGGCTGGAGGTCTTATGTTCTAGCATGAATGCTGTAGAGAAATGGTATCACCCGTGGTCCTTCCTGCGTAGCCCAGGATGGGTTCAGATCAAATGTGAGCTCAGGTAAGAACACCTGTGTAAAGCTGTCTCTATTCTTGGAATGTTGATGTTTGCTCCTCTACAAGGTAAAACAAGTATGTCTACTGTTTCCTCAGGGTCCTCTCAAAGTTTGCCTTCAGTCTCTCTCAAGACTGTGAGCTACCTGACAAAAAGGAGGTAAGCTCGGACCGTCACACACAGCAGCAGTAGAGATTAGAGTACATCCCAGATCATGTATTTATTAAGAGGAGAGAAAAAGTGTGACACCTCCCTGTTTCAGAAATCACCTATTATGAAAGCAGAAGTTGTGGATGTGCTGGTTCAGCATCACCTCTTTAGTTGGGATCTCTAGGTAACGTGATGAGTTACACTGGTTTACCCCCTACATGCTTTAGATTATAGAAGGTCTTGTGTCTACATAGGAGTTCTTAAATTATTGTATTTTGAACTGTTCCCACTGAGGAGCGGTTCTACGCAGCCACCTTACGCTAGCATCTCTTTCCTCAGTGACGTCGATTTATGTTCACCCTCATGTTATTAAGCTTTTTCATAAAAAAATTATCAGAGCAAGGAGAAAAATAATTTTTTAAAAATTAGAAATAGTAGTTATGATGCCATACACAGCAATGAGCCGCTTCATCCTAGCTCTCCCTAGCACCCCGTCATCAATGTTTACCAGAAGAAAAGCAACACTAATCGATGCGATGCTCCCTTTATTTCTTGGATTGATTTATAGTTTCAGAACTTCACCCAAAAGAATATATTTAGCAAGAAGCAGGTGATTTTTAAGTGCTAAGTTCACCATAGCATCACCTTGCTGAAAGTTGTTTGTAATCTGTTGAGTAGCTGAACTATTGAGCTGCTTTGGTTTCAGGGCTGTGGTGTCATGCATGCCGGGTCACCATCTTCTCAGCTCACTCAGCTTGTGTTCCTTTTCGAGTCCCTTTAGCAGAATGGAGGCTAGATCAGTGGTAGTAGACACCGTTACCATCACATCCTTTTCTAACTTCCTGCCAGTCAAGGACTACTTTCCATATAGTCTCCAGGAATTCCATTATTTTGCAAGTAAAACTCCACTTGTTGTTTGTTTGTTTTTTCCAGGAGAAGGAGCAGAGACCACTCAAAGAGGGGGTGCAGGACATGCTGGTGAAACATCACCTCTTCAGCTGGGACATTGATGGCTAGTCACACACACACAAAAAAAAGAAGTCAGACTTCTGCTGTCGTGTGTATGTGCGTGCGTATGCGCGCGTGTGTGTGTGTGTGTGTGTGTGCGTTTGCGTGTATCTTCGGTCCACCTCTTCCATCTATTTCTTACAGACTGGAAATCACTATTTAGTCACTTTTGTCTGCTACGTGTTAGCGTCACAGACTCAGAATCTGTCGTATGGCCTTTGAATGCTGGACAATGACTGGCACTCACGTCGTCATCAAGGTCCACTGGTTTGTAAGTACATTTGCATCAATGTGCATATTTACAAAGCTATTTTTGTTGAGACTGAGAGGTATTACTACACAAGTAAAGTACACTTGTAGTACAGAATGGTCTGTACTCTCTGTACTGAAGTACAGCGTTACTTGCTAACATTGGACCTTTGACGTGGTTTTGAAATGCCACTTTCCCAAATATGAAGACCAAAACAGAACATTCCTTACCACGTACAGTAGCTGTAAAGTTCCGAACTTCTTTTGAGGAAAAATTAGTTCCACTTAACATTTTAACACTACTGCTGCGCATGCCAGTCTCAGTCTTTTCCAAGGGCGTGAGGAGACTGTGGGTGTGTGGTAGACATCCTGTATGACATCATGTGAATGAAGCAGAAACCTACATTGTGTTTTGCAATCTAAATAAATGTTACATAAATATAATAAAGTATATAATCTCTTAACTTTTTTCTTCATAAAGAAAGTGAAATGTGTCTTGTTACTAATTTTTCAAGTTGGGACTTCATCATCACTCCATTAGTAAAACAAACAAAAAACTGCACATGAAGGAAGCGACGTCTCTGGATATTTACACACACTGGATTACATAATCATACACAGCTTTATTTCCATTAAGAATTGTTAAACTTGGGTTATCTGTCATGCATTAAAGTGTAGCAAATGCAAAATTGCTGGTCTCACAGGATTTATGTTATTCTAGCCTTATCAAAAACATATGTTTCTAAGCCAGTACTTGTGTGGCATTTACTAGGGCGTTTAGTGGGGAGGAATTTTTAACACAATTGATGCCATTGAAGATGGATGAAGACTCCCAGCCTTTATCAATACTGCAGTCAATACCGCTCTAGTTCGTGGTGGAAAATATGACAAATTATTGTTGATTAAAATCTTCCTCATCACTGAAGGCCATGTGATGCAGTTTTGCATGAGTGATTTGATTTATGCGGCAAAAATCAGATTTGAATAATGACATGACTCGCAGGTCTCAGCGGCCGCGTCGATAAGCTCAGAGCGTTTTTTGTTTTTTTTGCATTGTGGGAAATCTGGATCCTCACCTTTAACGTTCACATTGTAGACATGATACTGAAGGTTTAGGGGAGTCGTGCAATACAGCGTTCATACAGTCATGGAAAACCTGGAAAAAAAACCATGGAATCTGAAAATGGCAAATTCTGGGCCTGAAAATGATGTTGAATTAAAGACAGAAGACAGAAAAAAAACTGGAAAAGTTATGAAAACTTGTCCGATGAATATCTGAATATTATGGTCTGTGTGGTTAACTTCTAATCAAATGAGAGAAAAAGATCTTGCTGGTTAATATTGAAATAATTGAATAACGATTGAATAACGAATGACATGTTTGTGTCACACTACTGTCATAACATTGATCTCCTGTTTGTGTTTTGTTTTTCCCGTCTAAACAGATGTTTCAGAGAATGTAAGGTTATTACCCTAAAATGCGTGAGTCGTAGAAATGTATTCCTAGAAGTGTACAGTATATATATATAAAAATACTGTGTACCAGAATGACCCGTTGAATTATCCGCTGGTTTAATATTTTGACACAACCGTGTGTGAAAGGCACGCTGTTGTGTTTTGTACTGCAAACAGAGACCGAAACACTGCAGATTCAGTAAAGCCTTGTTTATTGATGATCACTTTAGTGGAAAAATGTGTTCAAATGTCACGTTAACGCTGACAGGCCAGAACGCATGAGGGTTACTATGTAGCACTGCATGTCTTACAATCATGTTGAGTGACGACGAGTATGTGCTGTTTTTGTTTGTACTAATGCTATTCTTTGTAAAATGGATGACGTACAGTGGAGGCATGAATACTATTGAGATCTAAGAGCGCAACAAGGTTGAAAGATTAAAGAACATCAAAGAGTCCAATTCTGCATGTATGCCAAATAAATAACTGACAATTATAAAATGTAACAGCTTATATTTCCCATATATCTCGTAGTACTTGTGCCCTCTGCTACATTCATTTGTGATTTGCATACATTTTTATACAACTTTTCCAATCTGGGCACAACTAACAGCTAGTTTACATATGCAGTATAAATAGTACATGAACTGTTTTTCATTGCAAATACACAGGAATGCATGGTGGTAGTTTCACCTACTAGCTGCACGTTTACTTGGTTGAACCTCCCTCTCTCCTCCCTACCACATCTAATAGGAACAAAGTTAACAAGCTGTCTTTAAAAACCTTCCCCTCACCTGAACCTTTTAAAACAGCGCGGGCAGCTGACATTAACGTACAAGGCGTTTGTTCCCTTTCAAATGGAAACTGAAGGTCTGGATATAAAAAGGCAAGGAGTAGTTAAGACTGAGTGTAAAACGTTGGGACTCTTCACGGTGTGTGGAATGAAGACACTTGGTGGAGTGAAAGCGGGGCAGGCGGGGGGGGGGGGGGGGGGCATGGGACGAGAGGTTCAGCAGCCTCCCACTGCTGGCGTGGATGGAGCTGCTGCAGAGCTGCTGCTGTTCTGGCCTTTTCCTTTGTGCCTCTGGCCTCCCCGTCTCCTTCCACCTCCTCCAGACTTTGGCTACAAAGAAAAACGGACATAAACAGGCGTGTAAATTAAACGTGGTACCATTTTGAGTTAGTACATGCAGTAATACTAGGACCAAACCATCACAGTCCTGTGTTCACTAGGTTCTCCCTGTTGATTCTGAATCAACCCGTTGTACCTTGTTCTCTTTGTTGCCCTCCTTTATTTGAGGGTCTTCCTCTCCCTCTCCCTTATGAATCCAGCCACGCAAGCGAAGCAGAGTGTGACAGAAGAAGTGATAGAAGTTGTTAGTTGAAGTACTTGAGACAAGCTGACAAGTTAAGAGAACAGTAGCAATGTTAGTAGAAGTACACAGTGAGCAGGGTGAAAACCAAGCAGAGCGATCAGCGTTACTCCCTCAGATGTGAAACTAAATGACACCTTTCGCTGTTTTGTTTTGGGGTTTTTTTTGGTGGGGGGGGGCTCACCGGTTGTGTCGTGGTTGGGCCTGCTATTGTCGCTGCGTCATCGCCAGTTGCTGTGGTACCGTCTTCTTTTCGGAGAGGTGCCTTTTTTGTCGATTGCATTTTTATTTGTGGAGGTTTTGAGTTTGATGGCAGGTTATTGGTGGACTGCAAGAGCTGGAAAAAGAAGCCAATAAATATTTGAGTCTGAGCAGAAACGTGACTGCTTAAAACAAGAATCTGTTCCCTAAGGAACTGCAGGACCCTCTAGGACCTCTACCCTGGTCCCTCGGAAAGATTTCCTACCTTAGTGATGGTTCCCACAGCCTTTGTGCGTCCCTCCCTAAAGACCAGCCTCTGGTCACAGTGCAGGTACTCGGGGGTCTTGATGAAGCGGAAGTGGACTGAAGCCTTGTCCCCTGTCCGTAAGCAGTCCCTGTTCATGGACAAGATGGTGGCTGTTTGCCGGATGCTGCCACAGTGGACTTAGAGGTGAGAGAGGAAAACTTAGTTCAAGTACAAGAGGGCACAGTGTATCCATCTGTCACGTACCACACTAAAATGTATTTCTTCAAGCACACAATGTCATTTTATTACCTTCAAACTAAACAGTTTCTTTCAGATGTCTGTGTGACTGGTACCCACCCATGGCCTGGTATCGAGGGGATATCGTAGTGGGATGATGTAGGACCAGGATCTCTGCCTCAAACTCCCAAGTGGCCTGCGGACTCAGTCTCGGGGACACCATCACCATGCCTTTCCTGATGGATGAGCGCTTGATCTGTGTGAGGAGTCAATGTGGATGAATGGCAAAGACAACAACAACAAAAAACGGACAAAAAAATGAAAGATTTCCTGCTGTTATTCGTCTCCTCTCATACTTTTTTGAGAGCGAAGGAGGCAGTCTGGCCTCCTCGGACTTCCTTCACAGGCATTCTCTTGCGGTGGATTGATTTGACAGCAATGGGAATGAAGCTGCCAAGAGGGTCCGGCCCCAGCAGCATGGTGTCATTCAGACGTATGAGTCCACGTAAAGTAGTTCCAGACACGACTGTGCCCACTCCCTAAGACGTACAAGGAGCACAAGCGTTTTTAGAGAACATGCAGGAGTTCCTGACCTACATGATGTAGGAGGTTTCTGTCATTAGCATGTTGTTGCTCTGGCATAATGAGCTTGTATAAATCACACAGTAGAGTGCATTTAGCGATGAGTGTGTGTCTGCACCGGTACGGAGTAGGTGTCATCTATCTGAAACTCAGCCGGCTGGTCGTCTCTGTAGGACGTCCTGGAGGACAGCAGGTTGAGGAACATCTTGAGCAGGTCCATGTTTTCGCCAGTTACATTTGAGATTTGAAAAATGGGACACATCCTGCAGGCACGCACACACACACAGGAGGGGGGGTTACAACAGAGCATTTCCCCCACTTCCCCTGAATCTGGCCCGAGTAGATTTGGTACCTCTCTGAACTAAAGTTTGAAGCGGTGACTATGACATCATCCTTGTTCTGCACCAGCACGGGGATCTTCCTGCAGCCGGGGGACTTCAGTAACCTCTGAAGCAGCTTTAACGTCTCTGGTGGGATCAAGAGAACCAGTTGCAGAACATTCTCAGGTGAAGACCATTGAACATGACTGCATTTCACGTCGGATTAGCCAAACTGTATTTAAATTATTACAACTAAGGGCTGTGGCGCTGACCTTGCAGGATGTTGGCTGGGCACATGTCTATTTTGGTTACCACTACAAACACGGGCACATTGAGAGCTAAAGCCAGACCCAGGTGCTCTTTGGTCATCCCAACAATGCCTGCATTACTGCCCACCTGGAGAGGGAGACAGAGACTTTTAGTAATAAAGTTTACTTTCAAAAAAAAATAAAATTGTAAAAAAAAAAACAGCATCTCCTTTGTTTCTTTCACAGCCTCTCTCACCATGAGCATGCAGAAGTCGGGCAGGTGTCCCGTCATCCCAAAGACGGTGGTCTTGAGGTATTTCTCATGGCCGGCCAGGTCTATGAAGGTGATGACTTTGGAGGACTTCTCGCAGATTTTGGTCCAGTCCAGGCTTCCTCCATGACTGTCTGGTTTGTTGACCACCTGGGGGGGGGTTACATTACAGCCATGTACTGCTTCACACCAGGGTCACATGCTGAGTGTATGATTTGCATATCCACTAAAAACAGGTCAGTCCATTTTGTTTTAAACAAGGTTAAAAATAATGAGGACCTTCATTTCTTCAGGGTTTCACCTCCATGCCATATTTATTACTCAAATTGATAATTGGACTTAAACAATTAAAATTAGTAAAATGGAGCCTCTCTTCAGGTCCACCTGTTCTGCCTCCTCCATAATTTCACGTGGAGTATTTCTCTGAGGATCGGCCTGAGGCTCATCCTCACCTGTCCCTCCTGGTCAAACCCCAGGATGTCGTTGCCCACGCTGCTGGTCCTGCCGCTCTCCATCTCGTGCTTGTGTCTGAAGAGCTTCTGGCGAGCGAAACCCCTGCCGTTGTCCAGCTCTCCGTGCGTTAACACTCCCAGGAGAGTACTCTTACCAGCATCTACGTTCCCCACCACTGCAACCCTGGTGGAGAGAACACCAGAAGGAGCTGTGGATATGGGGACAGTGCAGAAGCCATTTCCTCCTCTGTTCTCTATCTGACCACTTACCTAACCTCCAGGAAGTCCAGCTCACCCACTCGCCTCCTGATCAGATAGTCCCGTACCAAACCGGCAGCCTCGGTTCGCTCCCTGAGCGGGATGAGGTCAGAGTCCAGTTGCTCACACAGAGAGCGTACGGTGGCTACAGAGGCCTCCATGTCCTTGTCATCCAGACCCCAGTCCCCACCATCTATCACACAGACGAGACGGACTTAATCCGTTGCTATGGCAATGAAAAAAAACTATTAGCATAATTTGGAATTGCAACTGTAGATGATCAGTGAGTCTCGCACCTGAGCCCATGCCAACCACATAGATGGTCTCTCCGCTGCCCTCCTCCATCCTGTCCCGTAGCTGGCTCAGTAACGAGTCGTACTGCTCTCCATTTGGGCTAACAAGAGCCAGCTAGGTGGTCCATCCATGCAGAGGATAAGACCGAGAGGAGGAAAAATCAACTACTGCTGGCATGGCAACCTGTTTAATGTTATCTAGGGATTGTTGCTTTGAAGAATTACAGTCGTCATATATTGTTTGTGTTTCGCAGACAACGAACTGTAGACCCAAATCACAAAAAGAAGTTAACGAGTAAGATTAGGTTTGATAGAATAACCTTCGATCTGAAGTCCATGGAAAACCCTGTTCAAAGTTAGTTACTACACGGCATGCAAGAGACTGACACACTGATGGGAGCCAGAGGTAAGTGAGGGACTTCCTACCTGTTCATTGAAATTCCGGATCTATTGAGATGTGTAATCTGACCTTTGCAGGCTTCGACAAGATTACCATCCTTCCAGCAGAGTTTACATCATTCCGTGCACTAACTGGTTTGACAGTATCAGTGTTCAACAGTAACAAGGAAGTAAATAATAATAATAATGTGTGCTGCTATCGGTCCGATGGTCGATTGTTATATCAGTTAAATATCAAATATGTGATATTTACATGTTGCACATTCTCGAATTGCAACATACATGTTGCACATTCTCAAATACACTCAATTCGAGAAGGTTTTTTTTTTAATTTATTTTCTAAGTATTTCTATTGCACAGATAATACCAGCAGATATCGAACAAAATCGGTTATAACCTAACGTCGGAAATGTAATAACGTGCCTCCCTTCTCATGAGCTTCATCCATGGGCTAAAAAGAGACGTGCTTGCATGATTTGTGTCGTGGTTCTGAAGGCCATCACAACCACAACAATTTGTTGCGCAATATTTCAGCAATGTGTGTGTATTTGTGGGGAGACTCACTTCATTACAGCTGCTGTTTGCTTAATAACAGGCAGTCACACTGCCGCCTTTAATTTACTTTCATTATCCACGTCTGAGGAGAATTCTGCTTAGATTGCATTTGCTGTATTTACGTAAATATTTTGTACGTGCCCTAGACGGAGCTACGTTAGCCGCCAGCAGCTAACGCAACATTATTTATACTCCAGGGAAAAGCAAGAACCCTTCATGAAATTTTCCTTTCCAATGCCACGCATACTATGTTATTTGTTAACGGTTTGATAACGTTACTGCATTTAACACATTGTTTTGTATGACAGCTACATAACGTGTAAAAACACACACCATCTGTTCCCTTCATTCATTCATTCCACGCAGGTAGCTAGCTAACATTAGCTTGTTAGCGCAGTGACATCCAAGGCCTAGCTAACCTTACCTTGCTAGTGAAGTCAATCCTGCGGTCCTCGGGCTCGCCATTGACCATGTCCCCGTCCTCGAAGCACTCGTCCTCGGCGTCGTCTACGCACCCTCCCCGGTCTGGAGCAAATATACTCGCCGGGACTAGGGCATCAACCAGAGCCATGGAGCCTGGGCTGATACCTGGCTCAAGTCCCGTTGCTGCTATTGATGCCATTTTAAGAGAGTCGTGCAGGGATATTTGTTGAGCTGTTGTTGTGATGACGGCTGGCAACCGTACACACACACACGTTAGTAGGCGTCACCGCCACCTCCCCTCAACGTTCATAAACTGAACTCTGCTGCAAATGAATTCAAACCGCAGGACCCCGATCGAGCTACAAATGAGGCGATGTTTGTGAGCTGTCAGTTGGTTTTCAAGGTGTATGTCACTAAAACTACCGCCACCTCGTCAATAATAATGAGGAAGGTGTGGATGCTGACTTTAAACACTCGCCAATGGTGGTTCAACATGTGAGCAGCGGACCAATAGCAGGGAGGGGGTCGTTCATATGATTACATGCGCAGCCAGTCACCGGTACCGGGGCGGCTACCGTCCATGTACTGGTGTAACCACATAGTAATACTGGTGCAGGCCCGCTGGAGTTGATGCAATGACCATTTAAGAAATGAAATGCGCTTCTTGATTATATAACAACACAAAATGCATTTGATCAAATCAAAATGACCCGTCTCTGGCCGTGCAAACCAATCTTAATATGTGACAGTAGTAAGAAATTTCAACTATTACATGAACTATGAACTCGGGCTTCTTTTGTTTTTTGTTTTGCTCAGAGAAATTAATGACAAGACAGAGGAGGAAGTGTGTGTGTGTGAAAGAGGCTTGGTAAACACACCTTTTTTTTTTTTTACATCGCATTTTAGTGCCATTTCTATTTTGTATAAATATTCTCAATCAATGGAGAACGTCCTTTTTTCAATGGATTATATGTCAGTTGACCTAGTGACTCCAAATTGATTCCATACATTAGTACTTTACTGTAACGTATTACTTCTTCTAGCTTATATAAAGGCTTTAATAGAAAATCCGTCCTTTATTTTCAGTTGTTTCCATGCCATGTGACCTTGTGGCTCCATGTAAATGCCGGTATTATTAGTAGATCAGGCAAACAAGACCGACATACATTGTTTATTGCATTTTATGACTGTTTCTCTTTTAGTTCAATGTAAAACCACCTTTATTTTCAATAAGCTCAGTGTCATCTGTTACGAAGCTCTTTGTACGCAGTTGTATGAAAAGAGCCATTTATAATGTCATGTGATATAAAGACTCCAAATCTATCCCGCACACCACATCGAATATTTGAATGAGAAATTCAGTTCTTTTTCCAACAGATTGCAGCTCAAAATCAGGACCAGATATTCCTCCTATATTGCGAATACTTTGGAGCAACATGCAGTGTTGTTATCTTTGATTAACTGCAAAATAATGTGTTGTCTTTTTTTCCTGTAGCCTCTGTGTCATGTGACCTGAGAGCTCCAAGCAAGCGCTGGATATTAGCACCAGATCTGAGGTATAGGACACATCTTTTATCTTGCATTTTATTGCCCCCTTTATTTTAAATAACTGTTTCAGTGCATAATACATCTTTCGTACAATAGAACCTTAAAAAAAAAAAATCAATCGCTGCCACATATTAGCAATGGACAGGAGGTATAGGACACACCTCTTTTTTTATTTTAACTTACTGCTTTAAACATTTAATGTGAATTTTAAAGGGTGTTACTGGTATTTACTTAATGTGGTTTCTCTCGCTCCCCTGTTCTCATCTGTGATTGGCTGATGGTGTAAAGTCCCTCCCACTCCCTGCGTCTCACTTGTTGCAGGACACATGGCTGCAGGTCGTACAGTTTACACGACACCACAATCATTTTAAAACGTGTTCATTGATTGTCCTTTGGCAGCTGTGACGCGTACTGCAAAATTCCTCTTATTTTGTGACCAAGGGACTTCAAATCACCACCAGACATTCGTACAAACACACTTCTTTTCATTTATTTATTTACTATTTTAGCGTTTCATCACAAACGATATATAAACGTTTCATTGCATTCTTTTTTTAGAGTAGTATGTCACCAGAATTATGTCATTATTTTGAGAACAATCAGGTATAGATAAGGATGGAAGCTCTGCAAAAGTATTTTGGACAACTACCATGGAGTTGCCAAATTACATACAGATTTTGAGGTGTTCTGTTGTCTGAACGACTGCTTCCTACTAAAATAGGTCATAGCTGCAATAAAAGGAAAGGAAAAAACTCCCAGGTGATAGCACACAGTCATATAAATGTTCGAGGGAAAACTTCCCAAAAAAAGACAAATGTCACTATTATTTTTGTTTACTGAATGTTGAATGCTGAATTTTCACGCGCACACACACTCGTCATTTACAAAAACTCAAAGAAAGAGGTGTCTGTGTCTGTGCGTGTGTGTGTGTGTGTGTGTGTGTGTGTGTGTGTAAATGACCTGCATTACTCTGGGTTTTGCTGTTCCTCTCTCTGACCACTGAGGGGCAGCGCACACTCTCATGTTAGCAGTCCCAATCACTCCGTAACTTCTGCAGTGCTTCTCCTATTTCGTCCCTCATGAAGAAGTGGAATAACTTTCACACATGCATTTATTGTAGACTTTGTTGTTGGCCCTCAGAAGCTAAGAAATAGACCGTTCCATTCACGGTAGCTCACCATGCGACACCCATTGCTCGCCCTTAGTGATCTGTAACAGTCTGCCAATCCTAACTATCTGTTTTAATGCAACTGAGAAGGAAACAAACAGCAATGTGGTGTTTTAAAGGTTTAAAGAGCGTGTTTGTGTTCTGTCTGCTGCTAATCTCAAAGCTCCCTTTGTCATCTGATCTCCTGACTGTCCTGAGACTGGGACTCCAGGCATGAGGAAACACATCCCATCCCCCTTTTCAGCACTTGTCTTTTAATGCAAGTACCAAACTTCTTGATGTCATGCAACATTTATATATATTTATATATTTTTTTCCAAGAAGCATCTTGTCTCAAAAAGAGATCTGCCTTGAAATCAATGAATGAAGAAGAGGAGGAAGAGGTCGGTCTACTTAAAACCTCGTTCCATCTTAAACTGACACACACCAGCTGCTCAAGAACAAAACAAACGCCTCACTGTTTGACAGTGTACATTCAGAGAGAACAGCTGAACTAGGATCAGTCAAATGGAGCTTGTCTGATACGCAACGGCAAAATAGTGATCTGAAGGACAGACGCTTCCTCTTCTCAAATCTGCGTCCACATGTAGTCTTCTTGAGCTTAGAGATGAACATCAGATGATGGAGCAGATCAACCCGTTCTCTGCGTTCAAGAGACAACTATTAGGATTAGTTTTACACGACGATGAAAAATGAAATTAAACTAAAAAGATAATCCATATAACTTTTTAAAAAGTGCAGAATTAAAGTCTAAATTTACCAGCAGAAATATTATAGTGGTGAAAAAATTACTTTTAGAACATTTTAGGTCCAAAACATTCAATAATATTTACATTTCAGTGAGTTGGCATGCTAACCATTAAGGACACCTGAGCCAGCAGCAGACAGTAAGCCATAAGAAATGGCTGAGAAATATAAGTTTTCATTCCGTTATCCATCTCAAATGCTGTCGGACCAACAAAGCAGCAAGATAAGGGTCAATATAGATTCAGTATTTCTACTGTGGGTCTAAGCTGAAAGACCAGAAGGGGATGAAAATCCATGTTTCGGCTAACGTTTAGGCTAAAATTTAAGCTAACGTTTGCTAACTAACGATAGCCATTGCTCCAGTAAGCAACTCTAGCCTCTTACGGGTTCATTTGTTGTTGTCAATGTGAAAACATCACTAAATGTATGGTGACAAGATCGACCACATCAACTTGTTCCTTCGATGAAGTGACCTTTAGGTCACAAGATTACTTGTTTCCTCTATTTAGTTGTTTCGAGGCCATAAGACATAACTTCTTCCCTTGATTTAGTAATTTTGAGGCTCTGAGCTATAACTTGTTCCCTTGATGTAGTTACTTTGAGGCTCTGAGCTATAACTTCTTCCCTTCATTTAGTAATTTTGAGGCTCTGAGCTATAACTTGTTCCCTTGATTTAGTAATTTTGAGGCTCTGAGCTATAATTTGTTCCCTTGATGTAGTTACTTTGAGGCTCTGAGCTATAACTTCTTCCCTTGATTTAGTAATTTTGAGGCTCTGAGCTATAACTTGTTCCCTTGATTTAGTAATTTTGAGGCTCTGAGCTATAACTTGTTCCCTTGATGTAGTTACTTTGAGGCTCTGAGCTATAACTTCTTCCCTTGATTTAGTAATTTTGAGGCTCTGAGCTATAACTTGTTCCCTTGATTTAGTCACTTTGAGGCTCTGAGCTATAACTTGTTCCCTTGATTTAGTAATTTTGAGGCTCTGAGCTATAACTTGTTCCCTTGATTTAGTCACTTTGAGGCTCTGAGCTATAACTTCTTCCCTTGATTTAGTAATTTTGAGGCTCTGAGCTATAACTTCTTCCCTTGATTTAGTTACTTTGAGGCTCTGAGCTATAACTTCTTCCCTTGATTTAGTTACTTTGAGGCTCTGAGCTATAACTTCTTCCCTTGATTTAGTAATTTTGAGGCTCTGAGCTATAACTTGTTCCCTTGATTTAGTCACTTTGAGGCTCTGAGCTATAACTTGTTCCCTTGATTTAGTAATTTTGAGGCTCTGAGCTATAACTTGTTCCCTTGATTTAGTCACTTTGAGGCTCTGAGCTATAACTTCTTCCCTTGATTTAGTAATTTTGAGGCTCTGAGCTATAACTTCTTCCCTTGATTTAGTTACTTTGAGGCTCTGAGCTATAACTTCTTCCCTTGATTTAGTTACTTTGAGGCTCTGAGCTATAACTTGTTCCCTCAATTTAGCTTGTTTCGAGGTTACGAGCTATAATTCAATCCCTCAATTAAATTAATTTGGGGCCACAAGATCATACTTCTTTCCTCCATTTAATTATTTTGAAGCTGTAATATCTAAATTTTTCCCTCCATGAGGATATTTTCTGGCCACGAGGAGTAATTTGTTGCCTTTAATATTATATATCTTGTTATATCTAGATATAATGTGTGATAAATAGAGGGAAAAACATATATCTTGTGACCTCAAAGTAAAATATCCCTCTGAATGCTAAATTTGCCCAAATGGTCTACTATTGCACTCTCTGCTTCTCGGCACACTGGACTTTTGGACTATTGCCTATTGTGACCTCTCCATGCAGCGATCTTGCTCTTTTTATTTTATGTACTGGTCCTCGTCTATCTGTGTCGCGATTGTTGTCTCTATGCTATTTATTATCTGGTGCGTCGTGTCGTTGGTTGTGTGTTTCTTAAATGCCTTGCTGCAACTTATTTTCCCCTCATGGGACGAACAAATTTGACTCTGACTTTTCAGGGGCTCCGTAGCAAAACTCTCTCACACCACATGTGTGCACCATATCATCAATTATATCACACCACTGTCACCACACATGTCATTTGTTTTCCTGCAAATTTGAACAGAGCTACTAAAGCACTCTCTTCCTGAGTCACAGCACGTGTCAGCAGTGAGGCAAAGTGCAGCCTGTTGCTGCCTGTGAGTCAGAGATTGAAATCATTTGACTCGTATTTCAACATTTCACTTTGGATCATCTCGCGGTGAACCAGTCCTCTCAGAGTCACACTGAACTCTGACAGCTGATCCAATTTTATACAGTAGGAGGCCATTATGGCTCCCTCTCAGCTGTGCCAAATATTTAGTCGTCTCCCTGACAACAAACTCATTTCTATTTCTGTCTGGCTAGCGTTCCCCTGCGCAGTCAGACACAACACCACTGAGTTACAATCTCACACTCTCATGTCAACAGTTAATGGAGCCACTAATTATCCTTACTTCACTATGGGGTGCAATCTCTTGTTAAGCAGGGGGGAGAAAAAGTTGTTTTTCACTGTGAATTCATTGGTGGATGACCGCTGATGGCCTGCTTTGAATGGCTTCTTGAGATGTCAATCAGACTCGGGGACCCTCCCACTCTGTATAAACTGCCAGGGTGCAGCAAGGCGAGGCCCTGCAGCGCTCGCTCTTCTTCTCTCCTCTTATCCTTGACCACATCTGCAATCACCATGACTGTAAGTATCATCCTGTGATTCCGTCTTCCTGCTTTGCTTTTTAAAAAAATTTTCTTCTTTCCATTGGAACTCACAGGAACGTGCATCTGTGGCCTTGTGAATCCAACCTGGGATTAACAACTCATTGATATGGGCCAGCTCACCGATTACCGCTCTGCTGCAACTTAACAAGCCGAGTTAACAAATCCTTAAGCTAACTCGCATATCCGTATTCTTTTCGACTGTGCTTGTTCCAGATATGTGACTGTAGGATTGCCTTTTATGGTTAAAATATTCACCACAGAACTCTCCTGCACATGGGTCTCCTAACGGGTGGATTCTGAGGTCAGCTGTTCTCTTTGTGCAGTAATTGAATCTCACTGCAACATGTGATTTATAAATTGGGTAGATTATAATGAATCACTCTGGGTTTTCTGTGCAAGTTCGCTGAGGGGCAGAGTGTGTGTGTGTGTGTGTGTGGGGGGGGGTGAGGCTTATATTAAAAGGTGAAGTAAAAGCTGCTGCAATGTTGTGATTTTAGTTTTAGAGTTTCAGATCTTGGGGTGGATGTTTCTCTTGTAACTCTGTCAGGGTTCCTGCTCTATAGAAGGTCTATTTCTGTGTTCCTTCATGCTCCTCTCATGTAACATGCAGAGGGTGATCATGATCTTGGAATGAATTAATCCTTTTTGAATAATTACTTTATATATTTGTACACATTTGGAGTTTTGGAAGCCTGATTTACTTTTATTAGAAAGAAATATAGTGAGTTCTATAGTGTTCTTGAATATTGTTCCTGGGATATAGGGTGCAGCCAGCTCAGCCCAACCCCAGTTAAGGTCCTTGTGCTATGTGACACACACACACACACACACACGCACACACACACACTTTACACTTGGACTCTAGTATGGAAAGAATGCTGTAACCTTATCAGCCCCTCAGTTTCATTTCCGATCTTTTGGATACAATGATTTTTTTTTCTCCAGATTTATTGCTTCAGGCTCTGGCAACACTTTGATTCCGACAGCTGCAAAAGAGACTCTCTCTCTCTCTCTCTCTCTCTCTCTCTCTCTCCCTTCCCCCCTCTCTCCCCCCTCTCCCCTCTCTCTCTCTTCCCCCCTCTCTCTTTCCCTCTCTCTCTCTCTCTCTTCCCCCCCTCCCCCCTCTCTCTCCCCCCCTCTCTCCCTCCCTCTCTCCCTCCCTCTCTCTGTCTCTCTCCCTCTCTCTCTCTCTCAGTTAACAAGTACACCGTGGACAATATTTTATAATGATCAGCAAATCTTTCATTTATTTAAAAAAAGGAGAAGAAAGACAGGAATCAGGTTTATTATTCCAATGGATCTGTCACTGCGTTTCTGATCAAAAGACACATTTTGTGGAAGCTCTTCTTGTCCCCTCAGAGTAGAGCGTCTTTCGAATGCTGGCCCGTCCTCCTGCTCGTGCGCCCGTTCCCCACGTACATCATTTGACCGTGTGATGAAACTAGGAACCGTGGCGCTCGGTTTCACAACTTCATGACATCTCACTCAAGGCTGGTGTCCTCATCCTGGCACAGTTCACTCCTCCGTTTGCCACATGTACAGTAACGGCTGAGCCCAGGATTTATGCCGCCGCAGCTTTTTTTTTTTTTTTTTTTTTAATCTCTGGAAAATATTACTCAGTCTAACAACAGTAGTCCAACATCAGTTTTACAACTTTTTTTTAACATCTGGCAGAATCGTCTCAGAGGAAAATGTGGGGGGAGCCAGGAGCTGGACTCTTTGACCGGTCCTTGAATGGGAGTTTAATTTGAAGCAGATGTGAACAGATGTAACGTCCCCTGGATTTCACGGACTGGTGCTGCGGTAATAACGGGTGAAATCCTCGTGCTGCATCACTTCCCTCATTCTCTTTCATTTCTGCTTTTTTTCCCCTCTCTTCTGCACAGGGAATGATGGTAAAGAACATGTCCCTCAAGGTTGGGCAGACGCTGACTGTTGTCGGAGTACCCAAGCCTGAGGCTACAAAGTCAGTGCTAATAAAGTTTTACCTTCGTGTTCCGATTGACTCCGTTTTTTTAATCGTACAAATACATCTAAATGTTTACTGAATGTCTTTCCTTCTGTCCGCTGCAGCTTTGCCGTGAACATCGGCCCAGACGAGCAAGACTTCACGATACACATCAACCCACGTTTTGACGCGCACGGAGACCAGAACACGGTGGTCTGCAACTCTTACCAGGGAGGCAAATGGTGTGAGGAGCATCGCGAAGGAGGTTTTCCCTTCAGCCAAGGAGAGGAGTTCACGGTGAGAGGTCCTGGTGTGTGTGAACTCTGACCTTGTTCAGGCTTCCACCTCTAATTAAACGCTCGTCGTAGGTAGATTGTATCTGGAAGGAGTTGAGGACCGTCTGAACCGGGACAAGAACGCCGTGAATGTGATTCATAGCACATCTGGAGCGGGTTCGGCATGCGATCCAAATCTGATTTCTGTGTCTCGGCCTGAACGCTCAAACAGGATTTCGAGGCGTCACTTGGAACTTGTTTGATAGCTCGTCTGAGCACAGCGGAGCTGAAAGGAAAGAACAGCCTAGACAGAAAAAGACTGGAGGCCACTTTGAGTCACTGCAAACTGAAGGAAGCTTATTAAATCAAGGTCCTTATCTCTGCAGTGATCCATCTTTTTTAATCCTTTTCCAATGAATTCATAATTGATAATAATAATATAAGACAAAAAAAAGAGAAAAAGGGGAAAAAAACAAAAGATGGGGAGTTTTTGGTTAAAAATTCAGTGAGGAATATAATATATATAAGAAAAGAAGCGAGGCCGTCTCCTGGAATTATTCCTCTTCCTCATTGCTAATCTCTGACCAGGTTCTACTGATGGGGCGTCTGTTTGGCGCTGCGCCGTCACTCACGGCCTCCTTCTGTCTGTGACCTCCGATGGTAGATATGAGTCACTGTACCTCCGAGCCAGCTCCGGTTTATGGACTCAGGGACTTGTGAAAATCACCACCATGTTAACAGGGTTATGGTACAGGATTCCTGAGCTAGAATCAAACCGTCTGATTGCAGGAAGCGATGTTCAGTTTGAATAGTTTATGTTCAAATTCCTTCTTTGATTCTTCTTCTCTTTCTCTTGCACGTATTCTAGATGCGCATCACGCTAACCCCTTCGGAGTTCCAGGTCAGTTTATCGGATGGCTCCGTAATCCATTTCCCCAACCGCATGGGTGCGGAGAAGTACTCATTCATCAGCTTTGGTGGGGATGTTCGCATCAGGAGCGTCGAGATTAAATAAACCTCCCAGGAATTGTAGGATTGAAACATCCGTCCTCTTCTTCTTCAAGTTGGCTGGCACCAGGGCTGTTAATGCTCTCGCTTTCTGAGCACGTGTGTGGATTGGTAGTGCCTTAGATGACATAAAGTAGTACGCAAGAATTGTAGCTGGTTGAAGGATGCAGATGGAAGTTAATCTGGAGACAGACATTTAAATGAGTGAGCGAGACCAGAGAGTCATTTAGAGCAGAATTACACGTTTATATGGAAAGTCAACCCAGTACCAAATAATGTTAGTTGCTCTGCTGTTTGCATTCTTCTTCCCAAACATTCCAAAAACACTGCTTGCCTGTAATTAAATGGATCAAAGCAAAATGAAACATGGACTCCTGATTCTTTCATGCTTTTTCTCCATTTTACTGTCGTTTTTGACTTGATTTCTTTGATATTTTTATTTCATTCAAAAAATATTTAAAATATAAAACTATAAATATTATGTATGTTTGTGTGTCAGAGTATACATATGTAATGTATATATAAATATATGTATGCATATACACACACACACACACACACACACACACACTCGGCCAGTCAAAAGTTTGGACACACCCTCTCAATGTTTTTTCTTTATTTTTTTTTGGGGATGTCTTTCTACATTCTACATTGTAGATACTTACTGAAGGCATCAAATATACAGTATAAAGCTCAATATATTGAATTATGTAGCAAAGAAAAAATGGTTAAATAACTGTAAATAGGTTTTATATTTTAGATTCCTCAAAGTAGCCACCCATTGCTTTGTTGACAGCTACAAAGCTTCTCTCAGTGAGCTTCATGATGTCATCTCCTGAAATGGTT
The DNA here is from genome assembly GCF_037954235.1 of Aulostomus chinensis. Lineage (NCBI taxonomy): Eukaryota > Metazoa > Chordata > Actinopteri > Syngnathiformes > Aulostomidae > Aulostomus > Aulostomus chinensis. The sequence goes on along the minus strand of NC_141337.1, from coordinate 13,488,272 downwards.
CTCACTTCTCAGGTTTGCTTTGTCAGGGTTCATTTGTGGAATGTCTTGCCTTCTTAATGGGGTTGGGACCATCAGTTGTGTTGTACAGAAGTCAGGTTGGTACTCAGCTGAGAGCCCTGTTTGACTACTGTTGGAATTTATTTTATGAATTACGGTGAAACTGGCTCACATGAGGACCGCCTCGATAAAGGAAGTCCTCTGCTGCTCAGGGTGAGTTCATCCAGCCTCAGAAATCACAAGTTAACAGCACCTCAGACTAGAGCCACATGGAGTCCTAGGAGCAGACACATCTCTACATCAACTGTTCAGAGGAGACTGCACCAATCAGGTGTTTATGGTCAAATAGCCGCTTAGAAACCACTACTAATGAAAAGCAACAAGCAGAAGAGATTTGTTTGGGCCACGAAACACGAGGAATGGACATTGGACCAGTGGACATCCGTGCTCTGGCCTGTTGAGTCCAAATCGCAGATCTTTGGTTCCACCTGCCGTGTCTTTGTGTGATGTAGAAAAGGTGAACGATGGTCTCTACATGCACGGTTCCCACCGTGAAGCATGGAGGAGGACGTGTGATGGTGTGGGGGTGCTTTGCTGGGGACACTGTTGGGGATTTATCCAAAATTCTAGGCCCACTGAACCAGCAAGGCTACCACAGCATCCTGCAGCAACACGCCATCCCATCCGGTTTGCATTTAGTTGGACCATCATTTATCTCTCAAGTACAATGACCCCCAAAACACACCTCCAGGCTATGTGAGGGCTATTAGACCAAGAAGGAGAGTGATGGAGGCTTCACCAGATGACCTGGCCTCCACAGTCACCTGACCTAAACCCAATCAAGAAGGTTTGGGATGAGATGGACCGCAAAGTGAAGGCAAAAGAGCCAACAGGGGCTCAGCATTGTGTGTGTGTGTGTGTGTGTCATTGATACATATGATGTACAGATGTTTTATAGAAAACTCACACACATGCAATTCAACATATTTGCCAGTAGATGTCACCGTTGACTTGGAAGGAATCCGAAGGAACCGGTGTGATGAACGTTTGTCAGATCCCGCTGCAAAAAAAGAAGTTGCTTTTCACTTTGTTCATGAATTATGAATCTCTTTTTTCACAATAGTAGCATTTAAATTCATATGTTCATGCAAGTCATGCAGTTTTTCAGCCCCTCTCTACTTTCCCATTATTTCGGAGAGCTGAATGCATACGTCAGACTGAAGAACTTGGTGTAATGTAAACATCAGACCTTACATAAACAAATATTACATCATCCAGAATCTACCGACCTCTCAGTAGGAATTTGTCCTGCGGTGACACAGACACGGAGATAAAAACTCAGACCTAAATCTCTGCATTAGTTCCAACCAATTTTAAATGGGCGAGCATGATTGAGAAACTTGTGACTGTTATTTTAATCTAATCTGATGTAACAGAAGGCAATGTGTGAGTTGCAGATTCTGAAGGGGAGATGGATGAGGGAGTGTGAACAGGTTCCCATGCTCTGATCCTGCTGCTGGAACAACCTTGATGATAGAACAACAAGTTCATAAAAGAACAATTCTCTTACTTTTAAGCCTGGGCCTGCTTCCCTCATCTTTTTAGGGTTTTACATAAGTGATAGATCCATATTGTTGTCAGACACTTACAAAAACAACCTGAGCCTGCCAGTGGCAAAAACAAGTACTTGTTTTTAATTTTTTTTGACTTTGATGTGGAAAAATGCACCATGGGATTACCCTCGCTGCTTTGTTTTTGCCAGTTATAATAGCACTCTTGCTCAGTTGTGGTCCAATTCCCCTAATTTTGGTTCTTATTAATCATTTAGATGAAAAAAAGAGAAATATGGAGGCCAGGTTTAATGTGAATAAACCCTGTGTGTCTGCTGTTATTTCAACGTCTAAGTATCTTTAGCTGCAGAAACTCTATACCTTATATTTCCCTCCTGAAATCTGTCAAACTGCACCAGTGGTCTTTTTCATGACTTAAGTTGATGCAGAAAAAAAAAACCACTACAAGAACAACAACATCAACAACAACAACAACACAACCCTCTATATTGATCTTGCCTGTCACGCAGAGAAGAGGGCAAAGGTTCAAATTAGTTCTTTCCAATTAAGAGGAAAGGAGGAATGAGGGTCTGCAGCCTGCGGGAAGACTGACAGGGTGAGAAGAAGTAAGAAGGAAACAGCGGAGGACAGGAAAGGGGATTGTCTGGGTGGCAGAGGTGAAGAAGAGACATTTAAAAACTAGAGGAGGGGGTCCCCCCCCCCCCCCACACACACACACATACACAAGTCCTTACACTTCCTTAAGCACACCCTTATACTTCTATTTTTGTGAGGTCATTCAGTGTGTAATGCATTACCTTACCATAATATTTAACCTCTCCCTGACCCTAAAACCAGGTTTAGACCTCAGACAGCCCTTTAAAGTTGTGAATACAGGCCAAAATGTCCCCTCTTTCTCAGAATGTACTCACTGCTTTGGTTCAAAAGTGTTTCATTCCTCACCGTGTAGCACCTACAAGAATATACAAATATACACACGTGCACGCACAGACCTTACTTCAATCTTGTAGTATTCACCCTCCAACTGATTGCTTCAACGTATTGCAACTTTGTGTTTGTCCCTGAAAAACGTGAGTCAGCACAGTGTGACTGTGTGAAGAGCATGAGAAGGACCTGCTCTCACCCATGCATGGAAATGTGTGTGACTGCATATGTCAGGATATCACTCTCCCTCTCCCTCTCCCTCTCTCGCTCCCTCTCCCTGTCCCTCTCTCTCTCTCTCTCTCTCTCTCTCTCTCTCCCTCTCTCTCTCTCTCTCTCTCTCTCTCCGTGTTGCAGCTGTTTAACACATCTCTGGGTTTGCTTCACCTGTGCCATGTCACTCCATCAGTTTGTGAGTAAATGTGGTGATAATGTGTGGAACAGTATGATTCACCTCAGCTTACATAAAACCTTTGTCTATATTTAGCGCCAGCATGACTCCAGATTTCTGCACCGAAGCTATCAGCCACACATTGAGATGTGCGTGGGCTCGCCCTGAGCTGACTGCGGTCCTGGATTCATGTTCTACACGCCTGCCTCACCTCAAGCTTGGTTTTATCTTAGGGACTTGATAAAACATAAATAGAAGGGAGAGAAAAAAAACCCTGTTGGGTTATAACATCGTAATACTTCTACCTTGGGGAATTCAGATGAAGACTAGAGTTCATTTAGACGAGGCTAAATGATGTAAAAGAAAACATGACGGGAGTGCAGAGACAGACAGAAGGGAGCTTGTCAGAGCTGTCTACATGTATCACTGAGTACCAGGTCCCAAACGGAAATTCAAGCTCTCCTAAACAAAGCTGAAACCACATAAAATATATTTGTCAAGTCAATATAAGATTGAAGAAACATGGGCAGATAATTCACTTATCATTTCAAAAAAGATCAGAAATGTATTATGTGAAATGCTTCTACAATCCTTCCATGTAAATTTTCATTTTCTAATCATGACAGTATTTTTTAGAAGAATCCATGTGGAAGGAGATGGCCTTTGTTAATGATAAACAGAAAGACAAAGTGTTCAGTTGTTTTTTCAGAAATGGAAAGTAACCTTTAGCTATATCTGGTATGCTTTTAGAAATGTTTATTAATACGCAGTCCCTATGAAACAAAACTAATTAAATTAAATTAGATTTAAAAAAAATTGAGGTAGTGAACCTACATGCATTAAAAAAAAAAAAAATGTCCAAGACTGGAGCCTTGCTGAACCTCATAACTTCATACATCCACAAGCAGCAGGATCTCAGGAACTCTTAAAAAATGAATAAATAAATAAATTGATTACCTTCATCAGAAATATGTTGTTTCAGATTTGAACTGTGAATTAGAAACACAACTTGTTTGAGTAAGTAATAAAATGTCTAGAGCTATACAGTAAATGTCTATCTGACCGACACGGGTCTAACCTCTACATTGTGTGAGGGCGTGGCTTTAGTTGAATGAACACTGGGTTGCTGTGTTTTAAATTCTATGAAGGAAGTTGTTTGTTGTGCCATCGTGAGTGTGCATGTTTAGTTGGTAGGTTTCTTTATTTGTGAGGAATTCCATCATCTAGTCAAAACAAAAAGGGAAGCCAATACCGTACTTTTTCATCCCCGACACTATCATTGACCAGCCTGCGAGTGTGTGTGTGTGTGTGTGTGTGTGTGTGTGTGTGTGTATGTTTTGGAGTGGCTCACCACGTATATGTACGCTCAACAGCGCAGGCGACCTTTTACATGGAGTAAGCCCTTATCAAGTATCTGCTTAGCTGTGCTGCACATATTCAGTACATTATGTTTGAAAGCCTGAGTACTAACACCTGCTATTACGGCCTACAGTGACAGCCCATTTTCCAGTATTTGCTTCAGTTCTTTATAACATTATTGAATGTAAAATAGACATGCGATACCTGAATCTCATGCACAGCTGTACAAGGTGCAATCATCATCATTTCAGCACATGCAACAAAAATATATGCATTTACATTCATGTGGATTTGCGCACATAATGAAGACCAGATTGAGATACCAAAGGTTGGATGCCACCACGACAAATATATAAAATCTAACAATGAATTTAAAGTTTAAGTGCTTTTGACGCTGTAAGGGGAAAGTGAGAATTTGACCTTGCCTTCACAATCTGCAGGGTTTGCACTTTAATCCCACAATGCGTCCTTGCAGGTTTCACACTCTCCGAAGCCGAAGCGGCGCTGGCATTTATGTCAATACAGTATAGAGTCCTACTTTACTGAACACGACTTTGCTCTTACAAAGTCATGTTTTGTTAATGTACCGACCTCCTCGGTCGTGTGCTTACGTCCCCTGCTTCATTTTATTTGGGATAACTTTGTTTGCAACGTTTTAGATTTTTATTTGCAGAGTAATGTTTATGAAAGTCAAGCCATCCTTATAATGCATTGATCTGCATGACTGTGCAATTTACCTCAAGCGACCATGTGATCCATCACGTTCAGTCCATGCTCTCATATTAGAAATGCCAAACAAACCCCGAAGGCGAGTTTGTCTTTAATGCCAGTGTATACATACGCCGTCGCACCATGACGAGTCCGCGTCAACACCAGCGAAGCAAACTTGTCTTTGGGTTAAACACCGAACAGACGGTTATTGCTCAAATATGAATGTCCCCTCAAATTATGGGAGTTCATATTAGACCTTTGCAATCCTCGTCAAGGCTGGTGATTCTGCTCTGTAAACAGATCCGGCCCCAAAGTAGAATTCCTGGGGCATTTCCAGAACTCTGCACCAAAATTTTGTGAAAATCAGCCTGGTAGTTTTTGTACAGTCCTGATAAAAGACAAAAAAAAAAAAAAAACAGACACAGATGATTTTTTTTCCTGTTTTTAAAGTCCTTTTTTTCCTTTTTCTTTGCGATAGTAAAGTAAGTCCAAACATCAAGAAAAAACTCAAGATAAAGTTGCTCACTTCAGACACTCACCTGCACACTCCGAGCGCGTCGTCCACACACAGTGAGGCAACTTTAACCTCAAAATTTGATTTTCCTCTCCACATGCAAAAACCTAAAAAGAAACAAACCGAAAAAAAACCCAACCGCCTTTTCTCTTGTTTAACTGCTGTTTGCTGCCTGAATTAAATAACGTTCTACAAGATGAACGACAGAGCTGACGGACAGATCTGGAAACCGTGGCTTTACGCCGTCATAGAATAATTACAGGAGTCACGCTTTATTATACAGATCCATGAACAGTTGCATCATTGTGAGATTATTGTCAGTAGAAACATAAAACCTCAACAGAATTGCTCTTTGACATCCTCTCCCTCATCTGTTGAACCCAAACCTGTCAAACAGGTTGCATAGAGAATTCACTACAATCTCTTTTTATGAATAATCTTGCGTAATCCGTGCGGCGATGTCGGTTCGGATTTGGGGCCAAATTCTCTTTAATACCCCACTTCTGCCAGTAATCAGGAAAAGGTGGTAGTGGTGCTGTTGATGTGAAAGGAAGTTCTGAACAAGCCAGTGGATGGGAGGTGTGTTGACAACTGCTGCGCCACAGAGGTACAGTGGTACCAGATGTACTCCAAATGATCTAGTTTGTGGTCACACATGTAAAATGAAGTCATGACCTGTCTGACGGGATTCATATCTAAAATCAACCAACCAGGGAGCACCTACATCTTTATTATCTTTGCATTTTTATTCCACCTTCGTCTCCTTCCTCCATGTTTTACCAGATCCCCTAAATCACCTCGTCTCCCCAGCACCCATCGCTGACCTCATCTCCTCCTTTATCTGCTCCGTTGCCTCTCACCACCATCTTTTTTATCTCATCCTTCATCTGGCAGTGTCTCTGAAGAAATGTCCCTAATAATCTTTCATTTCCTCCAAGTTCACTCGCACTCGCCCCCTCAGGCAGGGTGAGTCAGGTGTGACCGCATCACACCACCAAGAACTGCATAGATTAAAGAACACAGACGCACGCACGCACGCACGCACTCACACACACACACACACACACACACACACACACACACACACACACGCACACACACACACAGAGTCAAATCTCTACAACCTATGGCACACATTTGCCAGGTTTCTCATCCATGCTTGGGGTTTCATATGAGTCAAATTCCCATACAGCAATCCACTTCCTGTCCATTGTGCACACGTGTGTGTCTGCGCACAGGTGTGTATATGAGGGTCATGCGGGCCTGTGCTTCATAGAAATGATAATCCATCCATCCATCCATCCACTTTCTGCTGCTTATCTGGATCATGGGGGGGGCTTGAGCCTATCCCAGCTGACATTGGGTGAGAGGCGGGGTTTCCCCTGGACAGGTCATCAGTCAATCACAGGGCCATCAGGAGCAATTAGGGGCTCAATATCTTGCTCAAGGACTTATGGACACCCGGGGAAGTGAGGATGGAACCAGCGACCCTTCGGTTGCTAGACGACCACGCCACCTCTGAGTCATGTCAGCCAGTCAATTTTAAATCAGTGCATTCTGCAAATGGGGATGTGCACACTCACCTACAGCATGCACATGTAGATTTATGTGAATGACATGTTCTCATACTTCCTACAAGACTATGGTTTCCTGAATACTCCGGTTCTCTTCTTCATATCCCAATTTTCTCCTTTCCAATACCAACCTTGTCTCCCACCTTTTCCCGCCTCCATGCTCATTCTTCTGTGCTGTCCACTTTTCTTGCATGTCTCCCTGAATGTTTGGATCAATAAGAGCCGGCTGCGTAATAGAATTAGGCTCTAATGGGAAGTACAAACTTGCTTTCTATTTACTAAAGCCCCCTTGGGGGTTCAGGGTAGGTAAAGGGCAGACTGTGAAATTAGTCAAAGCTGTATGCACTCAGTTCTTTTCCACGGCTGCGTGTGTGTACATGTTTATGCAGAAGGGAGATGCCGAAAACACACTCTCAACAGCAGCTGGATTGCTAAGTGTTGAGGTGTTGCAGGTTAATGAAATCATCTTTGATGTGTGCAAAGGATATGATGCGCTAAAACTGTGGCCTATCTACAAATCTAGAGTCTCGTGTTAAATTTCACAATGGATTAGATTCATACACATGATGACCGATCAGCTTACGACTGTGAATAGCACAAGATACAAAAATACACAATAAATATATTGCAAAATTCAATATAACTGACCCAAAAGTGATTATACGCTAATTTTATAAGCACTGAAAATGATGGGAAACAATTAGAATGATGCAATTAGAGATAATCTTATCCTGATTTGTGCATGAAACCAAAACAAACAGCACATCCGTTGCAGTTGGGTTGTTCTCCAAACACCTCATCGTCCCAAATGATGTAGCCACTTTCGTTCGGTTTTACTTTCTTTTGCTGTTTTCGAGATTCTTCTCTCCTTCCTTCTCGTCATTTTTTCCCTGCACGTCTCCTCTCTGACAGCGAGATCCTCCCGTGTTATCGAAGGAGCAACACGACCCCACTGTAAGCGTGTCTCAGCAATGGCCTGCAGACGTGACTGATGCGATACACACATTCGGGGGCTTATCCACTCAAAGGTGAACACATGTCCAGTCAACCGGGACTCTGAATGTTTTATTAGAACATCGGGTGCCACAGTTCAGGTTTCAGGTGGGGAGGGATGTGTGTGTTCATGGGAAAGATTGTTTATCGTGAGAGGAGGGTGAAGGACGGCAAGGCGAGTCCATAGCAAAAAAAAAAAAAAAAAAGGATTTGAACGACGTTATAGATGATAAAAAGGATGTCATAAGTTTAACTGGGACCAAATTAGCGTTACGCTGAACTGAGGAAGATTTCAGCTGGTCATTTAAGTCATAACTTGTAAGAAAATCGTTTGCCGAGCAAATAAGTCAAGTGGTTCATCGACTTCTCTCATACAATCTATGTTCCTGTCACATGAGACCGCAGAGATGAAAGTTGTTTACACACCACCAGCTAACGCCAGCTCTGTCAAACTCAACTGCGTGTGTGTGTCTGTGTCCTTGTGCCAAGTGTATGACGGTTTTGGCAAATGGCCAAACACAAGCAAATTGCATGTATGTCTGCAAAACATGCTGACACATAAAGGGTGAGAGCTGACGCTTGGACTCGGAGCATCAAATCTCTGTGCATCCGTGTAGAACAACCAATGTGTCCAGTTTGTTCCATCATAGAATTTAATAGAACTTCCCAACTTGTGTCATAGCACCTGGTTCACCAGCGTCCACTAGAGAGTAGAAGGGTCAGGGTTCAGGCCTCTTCATCTTTTCATAAAATAACATTCCAGGTCAAGTTTCCAAACACATGTAACTCACTTGGATCCAGTCAGAACCAGGAGAAGACAAATGTACTGCAACGTAATGGAAATAACGTTGAACTTCGACCTCGATCATCCCAAATGTCGGGAGTGTCACCGACACCTGGTCCAGTGATGGAAGAAACACTGACCATCGCTCATTTAAAGATATCTGTATAAGTTCGTTACCCAGCTTTGCCTCTCTGTTTTGTCAGCTAATTGCCTGACCCGAGCCTTATAGTTCTTCCTAAGTGCCAACTCAGACAAAGCACGCAGTCAGCAAATAGCCCCCCCTTCTCCCCTCGGTCCCAACCACGCTCCCTAAACCTCAATTATTCACAACTTATGAATAACGCACTTCACCTCAAGCTGGCAAGTGGGGGTATTTTTGCACATGGCGTTTTGAATTAGTCATTACCTCACAATGGCGAAACATACAATTTTCATGCTTCTGATTTTTTTTCCTTTGGTGTGTTTAAAAGTGCCATAATCAGTCTTTTTTTTTTTTTTTTTTTGCTGTCAATTCATGTAGAGAGTGTTTTGTTGTTGTTTTTTTCAACCCATTTGGGATTCGATCTCCCGGCTCTCTGACTCCCCATATGAAGTACATTAATGTGCTCATGTTTGATTCATCAGAAATCTCTGCAACCTCAAACTCCATAGGAACTAAGGACTTTCTGATGAAGCCAATCTGGGTCGAACACTGTGTCAAAGCTTCTAACCTCCTGATAAGAAAAAAAAAAAGTTTGATTAGTCGCTTCATGTCACTTTATCATCCTGCATATTTTTTTTATTCTCTATTTGATGGGTGGCATAAAAGAGAAGTGATTTTTCTCCCTTAGTGAGGTGGCAGCGAGGACGCCAGGACTACAAATGAGACCACTTTTTTTTTTTTAGTCCCAACACGCATTTGAAACAGGATTGTGTCTATAGCTGGAGAGTCTGTCCACATGTCTTAATGCAGCAGGTTAAAGGAGATAAATGCGGGGAACGAGAGAGCAGAGCCCCACATTAATGTCTCTCCTAATGAATGAAGGCTCGGGCAGCTCTTTAATGGACTTGGTGCTGACAGAGGAAGGTTTGTATCATCCAGGGATTCGAGCTGTGTGCGGCTTCCACGTGAGATTCTTCGTGTCACACACACGCGTCTGTCTTATGTGCTGTGTTGTCTCATCATATGGTTAAAGTATCACCATCCGTTACACCCCCCCCCCACACACACACACACACATACACACACCCCTCCTCCTGCTGGTGTTGGAATCAAAGTTGCTCATGCGTGAGTATTCTTCATTCACGCTGCGACGCTGCGTTCGCCTGTCGGATCTCATGAAGACAGGAGATGCTGATCATCCAACGTCGTGCGTGTCTAGTGTGTGTGTGTGTGTGTGTGTGTGTGTGTGTGTGTGTGTGTGTGTGTGTGTGCGCGCGCGCGTGTGTGTCTGATATCTCGCATGCTGGTGTGAACTACAGTTATAAGGATATAAACATGCCTCATCAAATATTAAATCAGCCATACACACACACACACACACACACACACACGCCACGGAAACACTCGCGAGCGTGCAATTGTCATTTCACTTCTATTCAATTTGAAGAAGTAATTTATTACCACAAGTCAGTGATTTCCTTGTATAAGCAGGATCATTAACCCCCCCCCCCCCCCATCAGCGTTGTGTTGGTCTTCATTTCATTCTACACCCCCCCCTTCACGCACGCACACGCGCACGCACGCACACACTCCTCACACTCTGACAGATATCTTCACTGAGAATTCAGCCAGAGGAGGTCTTGCCGCTCCGCCGCGGAGACAAATTAATAAGCCCACGGACTTTCACAGCTCGATCGTTTCCAGTTGGAAATATTTGAAAGATATTTTTATTCTATATAGTCCGAAGCAGTTCCCTCGTCTGATATTTTGGCTGTTGGAAGAGTCCCTCATCACGCAGCTTTCCACTGAAGAGGAGGAAAAGGAGGAGGTGGAGGAGGAGGAGGAGGAGGACTGGACGCATGATGAAGTGAAGCATCTCTACTCTCTCAGCCTGCAGGTGATTAACTGTTGCAAGTACACGCGGAGCAGTGAGAACATGTGAGATTCTGGGATTTTCCTGTGGAAATAAGTCAGAGAAGAAGATGAGGTCGGACTAATATTTCTCTCTTGCTTCGTGGAATCTTTTGTGTGTGTGAGTGTGTGTGTGTGTGAGAGAGAGAGAGAGAGAGTGTGTTCAGTCAACGTGATGATGTGAGATTTCAACGTAAAAAAGTGCCCAAATTCCTCAGCTTCTACAGCTTCAAGTGGAACTCCAAATATTGATTGTCTGTGGCGTTTTGTTTTTCTGCTGTCTGGGAATGATCCATTCGGAGCAGCTGATCAAACTTAACTGGTGGGAAACACTGTGAGAATTACCGTTTCGGCTTTGATTTTCTTCTTGGTTTTCTATGGAAATGTAAGTCCAGTGGAGACCAGTGCGCACCGCACAGTCGCCAAGGCTGCAACGCACAGCCCAATTTTCCACCGGGGATCCGAGCTTTGCACTGCAGCATCGCAACGAAGGTTCTCGCCGTTTTTTTCCCCCCTTCTTCTTCTTCTTCTTCTTTTCTTTCTTTTTTGGTGGTTGTTGTTGTTATTATTGTTGTCGCCGAGATGCCTTCTGGAGCACCGCTTCCGTTCGTGTCCAGTGGATACTGATTCTCCATGGTGTTCACCGACAAGGTGTCTGGAAAAAAGCGAATCCTCTGCTGGTTTGCTCAGTGAATCCGGGACACACCTTTTTTTTAATGTCAGTCAAGGTAAGTTTGGTCAATTTCCGTCTCTACTGTTTAGAGCATTTGTTAGTGTACTGATATCAGATGTAAAAGCGCTGAAATTAGAGGAATCGTGTCATTTTTCTCCATTGGTATTTATTTTGTCTCCCTTTAATAAGAAGCTGTCATTTTCGGCGCTGTCCATGGTGCTGAACTGACGCACTGACGCACACAAAGTTGTTGAGGGCCTCTCCAGTTATGTCACCTAGATAAATGAAGAAGAACTCCACAACCTGATGCAGCCAGGTGTCAACGCTGACGTGCACTGACCCCGCACCCTTTATCTCGCCTTTATTTATTCATTTATTTTGAAGAAAACAAGGCAATGTTGCAAACATCTGATCAGACAGACTGAGCTCACCGGGGTTTTCTCTCCTCCTCTCATCTCTCAGAAGATCCTGCACCAACATCCTTGTATCTGATCACGTGAGAGCAACGTTGAACCACAGCTCTCGCTACTCGTCTTTTTTCTCTTTTTCAATTTTTGTTGAGAAATGTCATGTCACCCTGCTGTTGCGCCCCTCGTAGGGGGCTCCTCATAAGGCTGCCACCAACAAACGTTGGATCTGATGATTGGATCACACACACACACACACACACACACACACACACACACACGCACGCACGCACGCACACACACACACACACACACACACACACACACACACACACACACACACACACACACATGTATTGCACTGGTGTCACTCCCAGTTGAAAAGGACCTCCAGCCTGCCAACCCAAAATGAATGTATTGTTCATGCTGGCGATAGCAGAATTACCGCTAATGTGGAGGTCACTCCTGAGGCCCAACAATAATGAAACGCCCCGGAGCTGCATGGCGAGAGGCTACTAGCAATTATTTTAAGTGAACTATGACCCTCAGAAGCAAACATCAATAAGGAAATCATTCATATCTACTGCCGCCCCCCCCCCCCCAACACACACCCTCCTCCCCCTTCCATCTTCCTCTCTATTGATGTTGCAATGGCGTCTCACCTCGGGCTGCTGGTTAGAGGCGATCAGCTCCTGCGGGAGAGTGCGCCTCATGTTGACTGATGCCTTCATGCTTTTATGTGTCTATGGGGTGACATAATTTGGTATGTATGGGTAACACTGTTGGTTACCAGGATCAAGGGTCAGTTGCCTTACCTCCTTCAGTAGGGTCATCATCTTTTGGGCCCAGAAGCAGTAAGTAAGCAGATTCAGTGCTGTTGGTCGAAGAGCAAACATCGCACTGAACGATAAACGATGCTTCAAAGACCGAAGGTGACTGAAGGCGCTTGCATATTCTACAAGGGTGAACACAAGCACTCTTTGAGGAGAGTTTTTATTGAATTGAGACAATGCAGAGTTAGTAGCATAGCAGAATTATGTGTCAGTGTTAACCCATTCTTATAAGACAGGCGCTTACAAAAAAACTCAAGACAGCACATAAACAGTATATTATTAATGGTCATTCCTATCCTTCTGAGGACCCTAACCTGAACTCTAACCATCACACAAGCACCTCTGAAATGCTCCAGCTGCTCTTTGGACACCTATCAGACGGACACACACACACACACACACACACACACACACACACACACACACACACACACACACACACACACACACACACACACACACACATACGTGCATGGACTACAACTGGTCTGGCTTGTGTGAGATCCAGTATTGTGTTTCAGCATAGGAGGGAGAGAGAGAGAGTCTTCATGTCCTGGCAGCTTACAATGGCCTGAAAGTAACCGGGGGTGGTGGCACAAATAGAGAGGAAAAGTGTGTGTGTGTGTGTGTGTGTGTGTGTGTGTGTGTGTGTGTGTGTGTGTGTGTGTGTGTGTGTGTGTGTGTGTGTGTCAGGGGAGACAGAGGATAAGGGAGGTGGAAGGAATGAGACGGATGGACCACAGATTGGGGGACGGGGAGGCAGACGAGAGTGGAGGCTGCTGTGAATGGTGGTATTATTCAATTAGGTGAAAACCACAGATTTCTGTTTGACAAGTGTGTGGTGAGGGTCGGCCACATGACTGCGCCTGGAGAGGTTCCTGTGAAGGCCAGACAGATTGAGAGAGAAAGATCAGAGAAGAGCTTCTCTATTCTCCACTGAAGGACAGAAAAGTATTGCGGGCGCAGAGTTATAGACACAGAGATGAATAGCTGGAGAGGAACATGGAAAATAAGAGAAACTGTCATACAGCATGGAGCTCGATCAAGAAATATGCTTGAAGAGAATTGCAATCACATTGAAAGTGGCAATAATAGATAAAGAACCAATAAAAAAGACTATTAAGATAGTAGAGGAGATGAACCTGCAGCTCCTCTCTACTGGCTCTAGTGAGCCCTGGCTCATCCTGTGGCTCTCCAGCCACTGCTTTCACTCAGCAGGCAGCTGTTTTCATAGAAGAACCTCCACAATCCCACAGTACAGCACCTGCTCAGGAGGAAAACACAGCACAGGAATCGAAGAGCTGGCAGACACAGTTGCATTTCACTGCTAAAGAGTTGCACATTTCCAACAGGAGCAAATATAGGGAGGGAAAACAAAAAACAAAAACTGAACTAATGAGCTACGCGGTTTGAAATATCGCATTATGCTGTTTTAGCTGTTGCTGCGTGTATGTAAAAGAAACCTTAACAGCTTGTTCCCCCTGCCCCCAAGTGACCAAAGGGAAAAAAAAATACAAATCAAGATTAGGCATTTGATCCTTGCTCTCTCTCTCTCTCTCTCTCTCTCTCTCTCTCTCCTCTGAGTCACTGTGTGAAAGCCAACAGCAGCAGGCAAAGCTGTGGACTCATGCCTATTCACCCACAGGGTCTGCTATTGTGTCACATTGAGCTTGATTGTGACCAAATGTGTATGTGTGTGTGTGTGTGTGTGTGTGTGTGTGTGTGTGTGTGTGTGTGTGTGTGTGTGTGTGTGTGTGTGTGTGCATGCATGCATGCATGCGCGTGAGTATGCATGATACTTTGGTAGCTCAAAGAAAACATAGTGCAAACAGGTCAATTTCCTCTGTGTATAAATGACAAAGGAATCTTATATGATAGAAATGACAAAGCTGTTTACGAAGACATGCCAGAAGAATTTTACAAGGCTGGAAAATTCTGTTTTTCTGCCATTACAAACCTCACATTAGAGAGAGCCAAAAGAAACATGGTGGATGTGTAAAGGCGAGGGTAGCCACCTTCTGAGAGAAAGTGGGTCTGACGATAACTCAGCAACAGTCGTGTAACAGTCCAAAAGAGAGTGCCAACACCTGTCATGTTTGTGTAAAGTGCACATGTGACTTCCCTCCTACAGCACAAAGACTGACATCAACATCTACTATTTCAGACAGGCGTCGGACTCTCAGGGAACCTGAAGGAAACACCTCTTAGCATCATCGTTTGATGAAAAGCACTCATTGTCGTGGCTCTGGTTCTTTCTACTTATCTACTTTTCTTTGACAACAGTGGGTGAGGAGAATAGATGGTTGCTTCTTTTGTCCACTAAGACCTATATATATATATATATAAAGTTGAAGGTGGCTGAAATAACCCCGTGGTTCAGGGTGGCTACAATTAGCTGATGTTTACAGTTTTATTTAGCTGAAATGTGTCTTCCTGTTGAACCTGATTGTAAAGGCACTGGAGAAATATTGATGAAAGGTATCACGAGTTTGGTTTTTACACCTTGAACCGGAAGATGAAAGAGTGTATTTGTTCAGCATCTCAGTTTCATGTTGATTTCTCTTTTTTTTGCGTTTGTTTCTACCTGCATGTGTTGTGTCCTCACACTGTTGCTTTATCCAGGTGCTTTCGCTGCAGTGAGCTCAGGTGCAACAATGCATACTGTGCGCATGCATGCACACGCACACAAACAAACACACACACACACACACGCACACACACACACACACACACACACACACATGTCTCAGGTTAATCTCTGTTCCCGAGCCACAGCGTGTTCCCCGTCACACAACATCTTAATTATAGATGATTGTATGCTGCACAGCATGTGAGGGTGTGGATTTATCGCTGTTCTTGTATTTAACAGGAGGTGTATTGTGTGCTGCCTTTTGAATTCTTGACAGGTGATAGTTGCGGGTTGACAAACATGCTACGGTGAAAATGTGAAGGTCAAAGTTTTTCCCATGTTTCTGTTGACATCTCACGTCATCGTGTGAATAGAGTACTCGTCACATGTCAAATCTAAGTGTGGATTACTCAGCAAATGGCTGGATAAAATGATGTTGGTTATAGCAGACGCATTTTTTGGCGGTTTTGATGCTGTTAGCCATCAGTTGTCATTAGCTTCAAGCTAAATATAAGTGGCTCTCTGCATTCTGAAGTAAACAAGTGAGCAACAAACCCTATGAGTATTTGGAAGGCACTTTTTGGGTGAAGTACTTAAAGTCATAAAGTATTTAAATCCTGATCCATCCATCCATCCATCCATCCATCCATCCATCCATCCATCCATCCATCCATCCATTTTCTTCCACTTATCCAGTCAAGGCTCGCGGGGGGGCTGGAGCCTATCCCAGCAGCTATGGGCGAGATTCACCCTGGACAGGTCACCAGTCCATCTCAGGACCAACACAGAGACAGACAACCATTCACACTCACAGTCACACCTACAGTCAGTTTAGAGTATCAATCAGCCTCGTCCTCTCTTGATGTCTTTGGACTGTGGGAGGAAGCTGGAGTACCAGAGAGAACCCACACAGGAACAGAGAGAACATGAAGACTCCACACAGAAAGATCCTGTGATGGAGCCGGGGCTCGAACCTGGAACCTTCTTGCTGTGAGGTGACAGTGCTGACCACTGCACCACCGTGCCGCCCACCTACCCATATTTTTTAAAAATTTCTTTAACAAAACTGTGTTGATGAATTTACTCATCAGAAAACCAAACATTCAAAGGTGCAGAATTTTCAAAATTTCCTGTTTCATAGATGAAATCTCACATTGTATAAAGTCGTAGTTTTCAACATCATCATCGTTCGTCAGTTGAATTGTGATCTCCTGCAAAATGACCATAAAAAAATGATCACTTCTCTTGAGCATTTTGGTCAAACTGAGCATCAGGAAGGTAGGATTTTTGTAGGAATATTGTATCGCATGGCATTAGATTTATTTCTACTGATGTAGGAAGGGCATACCTCCTCAAACACTCAGCTCAAGGGAGTGTGTACGAGGGAGAGCATGCTATGCCCTCACAGGTGTTGAATTTGGACAGCAATGCCCCCGCAAGGCACCTCGGCACATTGTTTTGTCTAAAGAAACATCAGCCTTCAAACCTGCTCTCAACATTAACGATCATCTACCCTGAAGCCGTTCCCCCATACGTTCACACGGAGAGAGAAGGAGAGAGACAGGAGGGAGACAAAGGGAGCTGCTGACATTCGCTGTCAGTGAGAGCTGGTGATTTACAGCAACGCGAGAAGCAGCTGGCAAAAATAATCTAGAGGATTATTTGACGGAAATGTTAAGAGAAGCTAAAAGGTGAGAACAGGGTGGGAGCGGAGGCAGCGTGACGAATGATCCAACGAGGTTCAGTTCAAAAATGGAGGAGAAGATCACCGTGTTACTCTACTATAGATACATTTAGAAAATGATATGTGGGAAAGGGTGTCTGAAGAGATGCCCGATGTGTTCATGTATATATACAGTAAACTTCAAGAAGGCTACTTTACAGTTTTACTAAATGGCACGCAGCTCCACCGGATAAAAACACACGCTCATGAATAAAATGTATTTTAATTCAACAGAAACATAAATTGTTTTTTGTCAGCTCGCAAAAAGTATCACAAACTTTTCACCCTATGCTGGAAGGTTACCAGGGTAACAAGAAGCAAGGATGCCATAACCAACCTGCGGCAGAGGTTTCTCTTCCCTTTGTGTCTGTGGTGAACGTCGGGTGACTTTTAGCCTTCTTTTTTTTAATTCGTTTTCAAATCTTCCTCAGTCTCAAAGAAATCTTTTCAAACTGCGGAACAAACATCTAAAGTTAGTGGTGCAAAATAATTCACTTAATCTATCATATAAAATCAAGATTGATGTTGGACTTTTCTAATATAACCCATAAAAACCTTTCTTTTATCCCCAGTCTCAGTTAAACAATGCCAGGCCAGTTACTTCCAAAATGTTCCAAAGTGAAACCCTGAGTTATTTCATCTAAAAGTAATAAAGTGACACTGCAACATTACTTTCACTGTAAAGTAATAAATTACGGGTTACATTAGTTTTACCAAAAATAGCTGCCATAAGTGCTGCAAATGGGAATGTGTAACTTAAGGCCTCATTTATTCCTAAAAACATGGAGATGATGGATTTGTGCCATTTGAGAGTATTTTCATACATCGGTAAAGTATTTCTGTTTGTGAAATCACACAAATTATTACCAACACAAACAGCCACTCGTACTTAAATCTACTTCCTGTAACAGCTGAGCGGTCAGTGTCATGTGATAAAAATGGCGGCGTCAACTGCTTCCGGAGGAGTGTAACTGGCTCGTTTCCAGCGCCAAAAAATGGATTGAAAGTCACTAAAGACATTCACTAGCATGTCGTATTATTGTGTAAAGTGTCCTTAAAGTCACTGGAGTCTCAGGCTGGATTGTAGAGCTTCAGAGAGGGATACAACTTCTACGGGCCGGACTGAAAATGGCGCAGCGGTCAACAATTGCGAGCTTTTCCCTGTGAGTACATCTTTATCCCGTTGTTAAATGAAACTGCAACAGACACGAAAGAGGTGTATTCGCTGTGTTTCGAGTCGCAACGTGTTGCTGGACTCGAAACACAGCTACCGTTATTGGGACATTATTATTGACGTTATTGTGTGCAGGGAACGATTTAGCATTGGTTGCTTTAGCATTGGTTGGTGGTTGCATTTACTTGGTGTGTGTGTGAGGACGCGAGTTCGCAGCCAGGTGATGGGACTTGCCGCGTCAACGCTAATAAACTCCTTTACACCCATCTCTGCTCCACCTCACCAGCTTATATTAAGAATATTGGTTTAAAAAAAAAACTGTCTTAGAAACTTGTCTGATTGTTTCAATAAACACTTTAGTCATGGGATGGGTGACAGGTGAACTCTTCAAAGTACTGTTTTGACAAAAAAAAAAAAGACTACTGAACTAGAAATTTCCTCCTTCCACTGATTTTCTCACAACATCGTCATTCTGTCCTGTGCTCCCCTCATACAGACAGCTGTGTATTATGTGATATCTGTATTGAAAGGAAGTCCGTCTGTCAGGGACTCTCTCCTACTCCTTCAGTCCTGCTCACCCTGATGCAAACAGACACGTATGTGGTCCCCTGAGACGCCTGCTCCACTGCTGTTTTGTCACCTGTCAGGGCAGACACCAGAAAGGAAGCCCGTCTCATGCCTGCTCTAGCGTCATTAAGTCATTTTGACGGACACCACATCCCACTGTTCACCTTCAGTCTGCTCACTGCTCAGTGTGAGCAAACGGCGCCCCCCCATGAAGATCGGTGACCTTTTGGAGAGGCACCTCTTTTAGTATTAAGGTCTCTCCCCACGGTTGATTTCATGATTAATACACCGTTTAGCGCCGGTGACGGACACACTGAGATATAATACTTGAAGCTTTCAGATTTTTCCAGGCATATCATCATTAGGCAATTGGGCTTTTTTTTTCCCCCAAGAAATGGAATGGGAAAAAAACTTCTTACCTGGCTTCGGGAAAAAAAATCTTCTTGTTACAAAATGATTGACAGCAAAAATTGTCACAAATTACAGTAGTTTTTTTAGAACGATAAATGACTGTCCACAAAATAATAGCTCTTACAACCTGAATCACTTTTGTATTATGAGATACTGAATGTTGAGGTGCAAGTCAGGGTTTTTTCTTTTTTCTTTTTTGGGTGAAAGAAAAAAACATCCATTGTATTGAGGGTTTTCTGTAAACAACTTTGACTGAACAGCAAATGAAGCAGCTTTCAACACGTGAAATGACAGGAACATTTTAATTTAACATTCATAAGTAAAGTTTTTATTATATCGCAACATAATGGCAGCGTATTCTCTGTGTGGGGAATTCAGTGAAATTGCAATGGGGATGATATCGTCCGATAGTATTAATACAGATGTTAATACTGCCTATTGATACAGACACTTTCTGGTACTCTCATCAGTACTACGCTCTGTAGTTTGGTGCAGACAATTGATATAATGGTATAAGATGTTGTGAAAAAACATTTGAATTATTTAATTTTTGCCACAAACTGAGCAACTCATTGCCTTGTATGGCTTCTCATGTGACAACGATAATTCAGGTTTCCTTTGACAAACTGTTAGGGATGGTTCATGATTTTTGATGAGTCGAACATTAATTAAATATATGTTTTGAGTGTGTGTGTGTGTGTGTGTGTGTGTGTGTATAGAATTATGTGATTATTCATGACTTGTCTTGTCTGCAGAGTTCAGCTCTTCAGTGAGAGTTGAGAGATGCTTGTTTTGCAAGAGAAAAAATGCGGATGATGACAACAGTCATTAAATAGAAATCAGGAGAGTTTTCAGTTGTGTGTGTGTGTGTGTGTGGGGGGACGAGATCATTTCCTGTCTCCTACAGTCGGTGCTCACACTCGTGACATCATAGAATTTTAACAGCCATATTCACAAGGTGTAGGTACATCTTTGGTACATAGTCCTCCGTTTCTGTTGAAAGTTACGAGTAAATTATTGAAATGGCGACTAAACATGGACAAAGTTCAGTGGTATGATGTCAAGCACCAGGGTTCGCCAGAGTACAACTGTAGGATACAAACCAAACAGGTGCACAGTGTCCAGTAAAAGTTTTTTCTAAAATACTTTGTGTTCCTTTTCAGATGTACTAAACAGAACATTAGGGTACATAACAACCTGAACAATTACCCTTTTCTTCCCACCCCTCTCCCCCAAGGCAGGTTAGGAAAAGAAAGAAAAAAGGCAAAATCTGTACTGTATAACAGTAGACACATTACACTTAATAAATCATAAAGAAATAAGTATTCAAACACAATCAGAACCCTGAGGCCTCATGAGGGTCCTCTGCGCTGTGTGATGTGATAAAAAAAAAAAACGGTTGCCATATCTTAATGGAATTTATTTGATTTCCCTGATATCTCAAATTGAATTTTCTCCGTATACAAACTGCTTGAGAAGTTCATGAGCCAGGCTTTAAAAGTAGGAGACATCTCTTTGTTCCAGACATTTCCTTAGCAATAACCGTCCCATACTGGATGGACAGAACCCTCAAATTACTGAGAGTCTCGAGCTGTTGAGACCGAGTAAAAGTTTATTAATTAGTTTCTTCGATACAGACAGGCCGCATTAATGAACATCAGTATAAAATGGAAGATGTAAACATGCAGGCGTTAACAAGAATGCTCATTTCCATTTGTAGTCCCAAGGCAGCTAAAAAGAGCAGAGGAAAAACAAAACACACAAGAAAGATAGAACTGAAAACAGTACAAGTCATAAATGCCATACAGATAAAGTAAAAATACTGCTCTGTTTATTCTATATCTGTTTTTTCTTTCCCCAACAGTAACAGATCCAAGAAGCAGAAACCAAAGCAAACACCGTGACTTTGGTTGAAAAGGTTGCCATAAAGAGGAAGTAATTTATTTTGAATGAAAAATTAATAAATGCCTGAGTCATCTCCTAACCAGGTTACATCAATCCTCAAAGAGAAACAGGTCGGGTGTAAATGCCAGCAATTCCACACATTCCCGTTCCACAAATAGTTCATTAAAATGGGGGCGCGTTTCTAATCAGAGAGGAATTTGTATGATGGACTTGCAGAATATTATATTTGACAGTGAAATGAGAATGTTTTAACATCACGTCTGAATCTATAATTTGTGATGATTTATGGGTAAAGTTACACACCGTTTCCTCTGTATCTCTAGCATTCAGTTGGCTTGTGAATTAATGGAATTAACACAGACTGCTGCCAAGAGGGGTGTGTGTGTGTGTGTGTGTGTGTGTGTGTGTGTGTGTGTGGCGGACATCCGTCATGATGTTGGATCATAAATATTCCGAGGGACATAAACACAGTTGATTTAATTATCAGGTGTGGATTTGTTGTAAGGTTCCAGTGAGTTTAGGTTCAGATTGGTATTTGGCCTTTAGTGGTTAGGTTAGGTGACTCTCCAGAGAGAAATGTCCTCTGAAGTGATGGAAACATATTAGAGGACAATCAGAGGACAAACACACAGGCAGACACACACATACATACGCAGTGTGTGTTCATCTGAGAGGACATACTGCATAAGAGAGTGGCAGCACAAAGCCAAGTTGGCTGGCAGCCATTTATTCTCTCCATGTTGCTCACCTCATCTTCACGCTCACTCTTCAATGACCCCGTCAACTCTTTTCCGTCTCTTTTCCTGTCCCATCATCTTGTATTAATGGTGCTTTAGGCGAGAACTTCCTCTCCCTCTGGCACCGTGTCCTGCAAGGTGACATCGTTTTCATCCGGGTGTAGTACAAGATAGCAAGACACAACTTCCCCGAAGCTCGTCCAAGTGTCCCGCATCATTTTGCTGCCAGACTTCAGAAATGTGTGGAACCATTGTTTGTCTTTAATCCCTTAAATGACAATAAAGCTTTTTCTCACTCTTACATTCACATTGTTGTCCTGCTACAATTACTGATGCAGCCTAACTGCCTCACAGACTCTCGAATAGAAAGCCTTCACGCACATATTAACATAAGTCATAATTAATAACGTAATTAAGCTCAGAGGGTAATGACTGACCCATCACATATCCTCCATGCGGAATATGAGCTCCTGCCCTCTGGCAGATGATACCGAGTTCCTTACTGTGAACTTAAGCGTTTTAAGAAGTCATTTGTTCCCACCTCCTATCAAGCTTTGAAACGATGCTGCTTCAGGCTGCAGAGATGGTGTCACAGTTTCCTGTGTGTATTTACTTTTCTTTATTAAACGTGCAAGGATTTATGGGCACAATATTTGAGCCCTTGGCAATTTTTCCCTACTGGGACAATAAAATGTATCGTATCGTACCGTATCATACCTTACCACATCATACTGTAACCGATCGTATCGTGTTGTATCATAATAGTTGTATTCATATAAATCCACTGAACTGTTTATGTGACCTTTGGAAATGTTAAAGAAACCAGCTGGTCAGATTTGCTTTGTCAGAGCTCAGGTTGTACATTTACTCTTTTTCCATGAGGGCAAAGCAGCAATAACAAAAAAACAAAACAAAAGGAAAAAAAACCTCACATAATTGTATGAATATTTTTTTCAAATTCTGCTGTTTTGTAATGTGATGCTGTGAAACATGTTCACAAGGATATTTTGAAATGGTTCTATTTGAAGGCAGACCACGATGCTTTGCTACCCCTAACTAGATAGTTTTGTTGCCTTAATGTGACCAAATGGTCACAGAATACTACCCCAAAAAACCCCAGACCAAATGGGGAAACAAGGAAAAAAGTCAAATGAATACATTTTTGACCTTAGGAACACCTCAACTCTCATGGGATTGCAGACTGAGACTTCTATCTCTGTAGGGATCCTCCCCTCAGGTTTGCCAGACACTTAAAATAACCCGTCTGAGGCTAAAACAAGAGAAGAGTTGCCTGTAATCTCTGTTACATGAATATGGAACACTGGAATTGTCCTTTAAATATTCT
>NC_141337.1:13415000-13460000 GCF_037954235.1 Aulostomus chinensis | reverse complement strand
AATATATTTAAGAGGCCAGACTGCTACAAATAGTATACTTCCAGGTTGTTTAAAAGTCAGTTGGTCGTTGAGCAAAAGCCTGAGGGATAGACTATATCTTTTTAGTGCAGTTAATAGATTATATCTCCTGTGTGTATTGAAGGAGCACAACATCTGAGTTATGTGTCCGTCTGCTTTGTTGCTCTCCTCCTCTTTTCCTCTCAGGCTGTCTGAGCTGAGCTCTCTAATGGCGGCTGTGTATTTTAAGGAGCAGAGTGGCGGCTGACAGACATATGGAGCTATTGTGGTTGTTGATGGTGATGACGTTGCCGTTCCCCTTTAAGCACCAGCTCGCCATCCTAAATCATTACCCCGGGCCACTCATAAAGTATAAAACCAGGTTTATACAAGTACAAACATAAGCATGCAGTTATTCTCTCACACCTGCAAACACACATCATCTTATTCCGCACGTACACACTCACTACATACGCTGACACGCTGAAGGCACTTTGTCCTCCTTTCCCCCAAGGATTCTGGTAATTAGATTCCTACAGGCCAAGTCTCTCAATTTCACTGCATTTAATTGGAACCACACACACACACACACACACACACACACACACACACACACACACACACACACAAAACCACAGAAGACTCCACAGGTCCACGCTTGTTGATCACTAGCCGGGACTGTGCCGCTCTAATAATTAATTTCTACGCTGGCCCCCCTCACACGCCTCATTTACCCATCAATCCCTTCTTTGTTTTATGAATTCTATTAAGCCGGCCCCTTCTTCTGCAAGGAGGAGACAGAAGGTGAGATCCATTCTTGTTGCACGTCAACGACGACCTGCACGCTAAGCTTTTATGGACGGACGGGTCGGCTAGAGATGGAACATGTTGACGTGTTTGCATGTGAGTGCACTCCCTCAGGTATGGGGGTGGGGGGGCACCAGCACATCAGAGTCTGCATGCTTTCTGTGAATGCCATGATGCTGATTGGTACTGACATCCCAGCCCTGGGCTTTCTGGAGGGTTAAAAGCTGTGGTGCACCTATATCCAAAGAGGCATTTTGTTCAAGTTACTGCATTTGATCATGTGTTCAATACATGGATGCTGCTAGATGTGGCATGTCTGGCATCTGGAGTTCAGGTAGCCGTGATCAGAGTCTAAACATGTTCCTAGCACTCATTACTGTAATATCCTTTAGATATGTGGCACATGGCTCCTTATTGTGTCTCATGTGTCCCTGAAATGAAGCTATTTAATGAAAGCCGACTGTCATATAGTAACTTGTAGACTGATACAGGAATGAGTCGTAAAACCTGGAAATACATTCCAGGTTCCCTCATTTTTAAGTCGGTAGTTTTTTTGAACGGGGTTTTGGTCGAATGCCTGAAATAAGACATTAAACATTCAATGTAGAGATGGGATATTGGACTGGGAAAATCAGATTTGGGTGCTGATACTGATATTGTTCACAGGTTGGCTCTTGGAAATTATGGTGCCGATTCTATGTTCCATAGGTTGTACTGGACCCTGAACCTGCTGTCAATCAACATGAGTCAAGTCACCTACTCATACATACGGTTTGCTTCAGAAGACATTCAAATTAAATGAATCAGTGTGAACGTGCGTAGAACTAGTGTGTGGTTAACTACTGCCTCATGATCTAGTCTTGTACATAATAATGAGAATATTCCAGAAAAGGAGCTCATTATTGGTTTATGTGCATCAGAATCAGTTCATAACTTCAAAAA
Source organism: Aulostomus chinensis (assembly GCF_037954235.1). Taxonomy (NCBI): domain Eukaryota; kingdom Metazoa; phylum Chordata; class Actinopteri; order Syngnathiformes; family Aulostomidae; genus Aulostomus; species Aulostomus chinensis. Next base: position 13,458,254 of record NC_141337.1, on the reverse strand, counting down.
TGTGTGCAAGGAAGCACTAGGCTTCTTTGTGATGTTGAATTCATGTTTCTGCTGTGCAGTTTGTTTGTAACATAATATTTAAATTCTAGGGAGATTATAGGGATGACGTACCGCACCTTAAGAAAACAGTTACACAACACAATGTTCATTATGCATGTGAACAGCAAATGTTAGAATCTGCTGCGCATGCACACACACACACACACACACACACACACACACACACACAAATTTCTGCTTGAAATGCCCATCTCTTGATTTCATGGCATGTCCATGAAAATCACTTCAAATTAATGTAAAAATTGGTTTATTTGCAGTATAAGTTATGCTGATTAATGTTTTTTTAAAATATTCAACAAAACAACAGCAAAAAAATGAGCAAAAGCGAACAGAAAACCCATGTGATATGAGCCAAATTATTTATTTTGTGAACCGCTCCACCACTAAAAGATTATTTTGCAAAACATAATTTGTGAATCTCAAAGAAATTCTCACAATTTTAGCAGAAATCCAAAATTCAGTGTAAAAAATCTCATCAGCTTTTGGTTGAGGGAACTCATGTTGACGCGAACCTCTAAAAATATGTCATTTCTTCGACTGGTCCCTGTAGTGGTTGAAGCTAACATATTAAAAAAAAAAAATCCTTTAGCATTCTAAGATAACGAAATGATTGCAATAATTAAAGTTGGGGCTTTTCAACATATTGATTATTTCATGACATGTGATATCTTGGGGGAAATGAGAGGGAGAAAGCAAACTATTGCTGACACCTTCCTGGTGGCAGCATCTGTAGAGTGCATCCTCCACTGGGACCGGGACCAGAGACCATCTGTCGCTTGAGCTCACAGACAGAAGACAGTAGAATCAGAGATAGGACGCTCATTAACCTCCATAAAACCAAAGCAGTGGCCCAATATTACTGAATTATCGTTAATATTATTAAGAACTGGAACAAGCAATTAAAGCCGACAGTTTAATCAGTTGTTGTTGCAGACACGAGCAATGAACTAGACCATGAGCGCTCTCTATTTTTGACGACACTTCTCATCCCTGGAGAGGCAGCTCGCATCCTGGGGCACTCTCACTGCTGCCTACACACACACACACACACACACACACACACACAAATGTTCTCTCTCTCAGGGGTGGAGGATGTGCATTGTTGTTTGAGGACAAATACATTAGAGACATGTCCAATAGGTGAAGAAGCTTTAGGAACTCGCATTCTACAAATACTGTGAGTTATCTCCTCTGTTGCCATAAACGATGGCTGAAATTACAAATAAAAGCTGTTGGGTTAATCAGTTTTAAATCCATTATATGTTTGGAAATCATGATCTTTGGGACTGTGGGTAACTGGAGCCACAATATGAACATGAGGAGGGTTTACTGTATTATAACCTGAAAAAGCTTTTGGTTTTATCTACAAAATTGTAACTGAGGGAAACGTTCCTAAAAACAGTCATTCCTGTCACTTATTCTGTCTTCAGCCTGACGCTCAACCAACGTGTGTGTGTGTGTTGCGCGGTTGCATCTCAATATCTACTAAATAATGGGGTGGAGCAGAGAAGCATTGGTATTTTTAGCTCTGTGTGCTTCATGGAAAACAGGGTGTTTTGTGAATGGTAAGTTCTTTCCTGTTTTTGCTTTTGAGTCTTTGCTGCCTGTCAGGGAGAGAAGAGCAGAGGAGGTGGGGAGGAGTGAGTCAAACCCAAAATAGTGAAATACACTGTTGCATCAAAGTGTTGCTGTAGGGAGAGATTTATAGCTCTGTGTGGGCCTTACCTGTGGATCGTTGTAGCTGGTACTGCTGCAAAAGCCGATGATGATGTTGCACAATCAAGGAACTCATGCACAACCTTAATATGTGACAGGATTGTGAACAACGGGAACAGACACAGAATAAAATTCTACTCGTGATTGAGATTATTTCAGTGACAGAAAGTGGGATTGGTATTGTCCACCGTTTGTTGAGAATGAGGGGTTATAGACCCGTAGGCCAGTATAATTCACGAAGACACTTGGACATGCAACGTCTCATATCAAATCTAGACAACAGTAACAACCTGCTTATAAATGAAATAATTACATATAAAAAAGCACGTAAAAAAAAAAAAAGAATTGTACAACTGGGAGAGTAAATGTACTTTAAAGTACTTGAATCCACCCGGAGTATACGTTTTTAGAGGAGAATCATCATTGTTTTCTCTCCCTTTGCCAAGATACCTTGAACGCAGCGCACTATTTCTCCACTTGCATACGGAATGACCAAGTTTATAAAAAGTGATCAGCAGTACAAGTGTTATTTATCACCTCTTACATTGCCACATCCTTCAGTGAGGTTGTCTCATTGTGGTGGGGAAACCTCACATCACATTTGATCCAGTGACACAAAATAATTCAAAACTTGATATTAGTCACCCTAGCTAGTTAGCTTAAAGTGATACTTTACTTAAAATGTGTATTTTACCTTTTGAGTACTCCCAAATAGGTGTGTTTAACCTCAGTGACATGCTTTTATAACCCTGCATCACTTCTTTGCGACTCCAGAATGCAGAAAGAGCCAGCTACGTCTGTTTAGCTCGAAGCTAACAGTGACTTACAGTTAACAACAGCTATAGCAACAAAACACCAAACCAGGCTTTAAAAAAAGGGAAAAAAAAACAGCCGCTTGCAAACTTTCAAGCAAATACTGTTTCATCCAGCTTATGCTTATGCTTCGATTTGAGCTAAAAATACCAACAGTTTTAATTTGTTTTTGCTTAAAAAAACAGACATTTTTTGGGAAGGTTTAGCTGGGGTTTGTTTTCCAGTCCCGAGCTTAATTTACTCTTTCACCTTATAAGGTGTATAAAAAGTGCCCGATGCTCCTCTGGAGGCTATGGAAGCTGTTCCAGAGAATCTGGAAGAAGGGCATCATTCCATCGTGTTTGAAAAAGGCAGAAGGCTGTTTTGTGCCAAAAGAAGAGAACTCCTCAACCATAGACCAATTAAGAACATTCTCACTGCTAAGTGTAGAATGCAAGATCTTCTTTTCTGTACTGGCTTAGAGGATGACCTCATACATGACTGAGAATGGATATATCGACACCGCTATCCAGAAAGGCGGAATCCCAGGCTTCTCTGGGTGTCTGGCACACACGGGAGTTCTCAGTCAGATGATCTGGGAGGCCAAGGCCAGCAATGGCAACCTGACTGTTGTTTGGCTGGACTTGGCTAATGCCTACGGATCAATCCCTCAGGCCCTCAACCATGCAGCACTAGACCATTACCTCATCTCTCAGCACATCAAGGGAATGATCATCAGTTACTTTGGAGGAATCCAGCTGCGATTCAAGACAGCCCACTTTACCACCAAGTGGCAAAACTTGGAAAAAGGTATCATAACTGGCTGTACAATCTCCCCCATCCTCTTCATCATGGGAATGAACCTCCAGATAACAGCTGCTGGGAAGGAAGCCCGAGGCCCGAAAATGCAATCGGGCATCTGACAACCCCCAATAAGAGGTTACATGGACGACCTTATTGTAACGACCACAACCCATGTGGAGGCGAGGTGGGTGCTGACTGTTCTGGACCGCATGGCAACGTGGGCCGGAATGATGTTCAAGCCAAAGAAATCCAGGTGCATGGTGATCAGGAGAGGTAAACTGACGAATAGGGTCATGCTGCATGTGCAAGGTGAAGTAATTCCATCGATGAAGGAAAATCCAATCAAGTGCCTCGGAAAGTGGTTCGACGACTCACTTACCGACAGAAACAACATTAGCAGTACAGAAAAGCAGACAGAGGAATGGCTGAGAAGGATCGAGAAATCAGGGCTCCCGGGGAAGTTCAAAGCATGGCTTTACCAACATGGATTGCTGCCAAGACTCATGTGGCTGCTGACGGTGTATGAAGTTCCCATGACAAGCATTGAAGGAGTGGAGAGAAAGATCAACAAGTACCTCCGAAGGTGGCTGGGAATCCCTCCAAGCTTCACTTCAGTAGGCCTCTACATAAGATCAGGGTAGCTCCAACTTCCTCTGTCATCTGTGGTAGAGGAATTCAAGGTAGCAAAGTGTAGAGTCATAATGACATACAGAGACTCCCAGGATGAACAAGTCAGGCATGCAGGCATCCTCACAAGATCAGGTCGCAAGTGGGCAGCTGACTCATCTGTTGCACAAGCTGAAAGCATGTTGAAGCTACGTGACATCATCGGAACACCATGCACAGGAAGACAGGGTCTTGGAACTTCCCACGTCCAGCAATGGGGGAAGGCAGGATCCAAGGACAAAAGAGCCATGATCCAGGAGGAAGTACGGAACTTGGAGGAGGAAGGACGAAGGGCAAGGGCAGTGGAGCTAACATCCCAGGGAGCATGGACCAAATGGGACCTACCAAGAGGAAGATCACATGGGGAGATCTATGGAGATTGGAGCCTTTCCGCATCTCATTCATGCTCAGGTCGGTGTATGACACACTGCCGACTCCAACAAACTTGCACAAATGGGGCTTGAGAGAGGACCCACTGTGCAAGCTCTGCGGGGAGAGGGGTACCATGGCTTACATCCGTCAACATCAGAGTGTAAAACAGCACTTGCCCAAGGAAGATACAGGTGGCGCCATGATAAGGTGCTCATGACACTCACTAACACTCTAGAGCAAGAGAGACGCAAGAAATGCCAACCACATGGGAGAGCAATACCAGCAATCAAGTTCGTAAGAGAGGGTGAAAAGCCACCAACCACAGCAACAGCAAGAACCAATCTGCTGCAAAAGGCCCAATCATGGGAAATGAAGGTAGACTGGGGGGAAGACTGCTGCTAAAGTGACAGTGTTACATCAGCTTAAAGTTACGCAAATTGCTGCTATGTAATCAGCCTAAAGCTCCCTCTATTCCTTGTTCTTGCTACAAATGATGAACACGAGCCAAATGTAGGTTTATATTATGCAGTTTACAGTTTGAAAAACACCAAAACAATCACATAAAAGACACATCAGTGATCATTCTCATCGGGATTTTTATCAAGAGCGACTCGTTTTACATCATGCAGTTATTTGATCCATTGTTATAAAACACTGATTGTAGCAGCTTCATTAAAACATGTTTTGGATAGAATAAACATAAGTCTGCATTCATGGGTTCTCCTTGATTCACATCATCACTATTGAAAATGACAGCTGATAAAGAGAGAAATGTGGGTTCACTGTTAGGTGACTCAGATGAAAGCTTCACCTCGTGTATTTGCATTCAAGAAATAACAGTTGAGTCAGTGCCTGATGTGCTGAAATTCTAAAGAGTCCACACACACACACAAAAAAAAATCTGGACAACCGTGACTAAAGAAATACATCATATTTTAGAAAAGAAGACAGTGCACAGATGTCAGGCTCGTCAAGTTGATGAAGTAAGAAGAAGAGAATAACAAGAGGTCCAAGAAAGAGACAGATGACAGGAAGTGTAGTGGAGGATGCAGTTAGAGATAGTTCACCTAAAAAGAGCATTTTGTATTTCTTAAGCTCACAGTCATTTTTCCCACTTCTTTGTGACTTCAGAATGCAGAAAGAGCCCAGCACATATATTTAGCTCTCATCTCATGGTGTCCCTCTCAAATCCATCGTCTCTTGTAATCCACATCTTCTTTATTAAACCATGCTAATATTCCACTAACACTTCCATTTGAGGTGAAACTAAACAAAAATCAACCCATGTGGTTCAGCGCTACTGTGAACGAGTGTCGAAGCAAAAGTGAGAGCTGCTTTGTAGGTGTGTAGCTGGGTTGTACTGAGCTTTCCATTTGAATTTGATTGGCGGCTGCTGGATTTTATTATGTGAACGTGTAAAAGCAGTCAGGTCGGCGTACATGCTGCAAAGATGCATTTTGAAGCAAAAAGCAATAATATCACTTCCTGCAATTCTGTGACTGACGAGTTACTTAGAAGCCTTTGATCCTCTTGAATCAGACTTTTAATTTTCACTTTGCACAGCTCGATTTTCTTTTGTTTGGAGTTACGTTTGTACATTTAGTGTGCAATCAAATAGAACACTGCAATAAAAAATGGTTACAGATCATAACTATTGACACTACAAAGAGGCTTTATTGCAAATCCAATACATTTATAATTACAAATATATCCACATAAACCCAAAAGTTTTGACTGCAAGCAAAACTTTCGATTCATATTGTTTTACACACACAAACACTTTTTTTGAATTGCAGTGTCAATAGTTTTGCTCGAATCAATTTGGGGGGGGGGGCTGTAAATCTGTTTGATTGCATAATAACTCATTGATTGTGCACAGCAGACGTTCATGAGGCGGTAGATATACACAGTATTAGGAGCCTTACTAACCAGTCATAATATCAATGTCATCATTATCACCACTTCTGCAGTTGTGGAAGAATTTTTAATTTCATAAGGGTGCTGCTGCTTGTTGAAAAGCAAACCTTAGGTGCTGAAACACACACACACACACGCACACACACAGAGGAGTAAACCAAAGTCAGGACACAGAAAAAGATGGGATAGTTTGTGCGGTAGAGAAAGAGAGAGACATCAGAGATGACAGAGGAATTGAGAGGTTGAGAGGCAAAGAAGAGGAGAAATGAGAGGTGTATTGAAATGAGGCAAACCTTTGAAGACCAGCAGGTGAATGATTCCTTTGATAATTGTGTCAGCTCTTCATTTTGGTGCACAGCGATGGCGGTTGTGTACACTGGTCGATTGTATGTACACGTCTCATTCACCCTTTAAAGTCTGAACACGATACAAATGAAATACTCCCATCTTGTAGATAAGGTTTCCTCGATAACAATGAAGACTCGGACCACCCGCCATTGTCTCATAATGAGACAAAATTTACATATATAATTTATGTGTTTCTATCATGTGCATGTAGAGTACGTGTTTATATTGTGTTCTTTTTAGGTGTATTTGGACTTGAGAGTCGAAAATGGTATTTTATTTTGAAAACTCACAAGCTATACTATGCCATTCATGTGGGGATATTCTGTTGGCTCAATCTGCTTTGTACCGATTGGTGCATCATCCATCACAAATGGACTCGTTGCTGGTGCCTGCAAAGCGGCGCGCTTTGGCAAGTGACTGGTTAGGAGTTGGAAAGACATGACAGCGCCCGGCCGGTCATCGTCAGGTGGAAACTAGCTGATTCCTGTCCCTGGCTGGACAAATCGACAGATAAGCGTACTGCCTTCATCATCGGAACGGAATTGAACACGTAAAGTGAAGTAAAGAAATATTCTGAGTCTTGAGGTTATTAGTCACTGGGATATGATCTTAATCGGGTTATGGCAGGTGTTTACCCACTCGTACGCAATCAGAACGCTGTCATATTCTGATTAAAAAAAGGAATATGGCGTGCATGTAAACGTGATGTTAGGATGGTAATCATCTTATCCATTTATAACTGTAAGGTGACATAACGTCATTACTTTTCAGCATATTATCTTCATCTTCACATATCTCGCCCTTTTTATATCTGCTCTCCAAGTGCCCCAAAGGCCGTCATACTCACAAAATTGTGTGGGAAACACTTCACTTTTTAATTCACAAAGATGCTGACAGACATTTACATTTTGACTATTCTTCAGCCATCACTCTTAAGTGTTGTCAAAATATATTTCTATCAAACTTTAACCACCAGTCAGTTTGAATTCCTCTTATTTAATCTGCGTGTGTCATTATGTACACTGAAAGTACATGTCTTAATGTGTTTATTGTGCGCATTTGTGTAATGTGTCATCATATGTCAGCCTTCCTTTGCATCCCACCACGATGCCTCATATGTCAAAGAGCAGCGTGACATATAGGGGACTAAAATGTGCCTTTGGGGAAACTTCAAAGGGGAATTTTAGCTCCGGTCTTTGTGGATGATTTAGCACAGTCACACTTGATTATCAGTGTGTTTTGAGAATTTGAGAACTAATTCTTACGCGTTTGTGTGTTCACATGTGAGTGTATTTTTATCTCTTTTTTTTTTTTCTACTTTGAAGTTGGAGTTCTTTGAAAGGTCCAACAGCTCTGTAATCAATCAGCTGAGCGGATGTCATTGGCGGGCGTGCCTTGGCTGACGGGAGTCAATAACTCTGGGTCACAAATCTAAAATAGCCACAGCTCTAACAACGCAGTGTGAAGAAGAAATAACTTAAGAAAAATATGGATTCCTTTGATGTAGAAAAAGCAACATTTTGGCATTTTATGTACAATTTAAAAATAATTTCCCCTTGCTTAGACAACAACAGCATGCTAAAATTGCTTGGTTAATATTTAATAATGCCTCATGACAGCTGAGCTGCTGTATCTGGATCCAATACTGTATTTCTCTCTCCTTCACATGTGCAGCATGCATTTAGTCCACTAAGCTACAATGGGCATTTTGACAAATAGGCCCCATGATGTATTTAGTCCTCTGGGAAATTTCAATATTATGTAAAATGAAACTGCATACATTTAGTTTGACATTTATGTAAGGTCATTGCTCAACAGTTTTCTCTGCCAAGTCTAGGGTAATTGAATTTGGGATGCTGTTTTGCCTACAGCTATCCATGGATTACTTACAGGGTATGCAGAGCACACACCCGTATGTCCCCAGACACACACAGGCCATGAATGCTTGGTGAGAAAATATTTGGATGATTAATAAAGAAGAGAAGATGTGCTTATGATAATGTAGATGAAATTCTGAGAGCTCTGAATATTTCTAGTTCTGTCTTTGCTTTACTTGACTTTATCACAGTCAGAAGACTCCATGTTCACAGTTTTGATTTTTTTAGACTCGCATATCAGCGCTGCTTCTGATTAGACCCTTAGCGGAGCATGTTTGCCTGGATTTGTACATGTGTTTAAGGGTTACTTGTATCTGTACATTCACCCTGATATGAACCCGTGAGAGAAACATATCACTAAAGAGTGCTTGACCAGCTGTTTCACATCATACATTGCCACATGCATGTGAATCATTCTTCTACTTAGTTTCTTGATGCCTAAAAATAATCTGATGCACCTTAAAAAAAAAAAAAAAAAGCCTTGGTTACCTTGGGAAAAAAATTAATATCAAATTTTATAAAATGGCACCTTTATATCACAGTTGCCAAACTTGCGTGTCTCTCCGGAACACTAACCCTGTAGAAAGATGTCAGAATTGCCATAACGCACATTTCAGCCTACCATTGCCAGGGAAATGTGCAAGTAGCTCGGGGAATGTTAAAAACAACCTGTAAGTGACTGATGCCATCTAGTGGGCGTCGTAATTATGACCACAGGAAAGTAGGAAGTCATACTACGTCAATAAAAGGGGAGAGGAGTCCGTATACAGAGGTGGAGGGAGTGTTTCATCACAGTGGTTGAGATGCTACCTGTCAGCACAGAATGTGTTTGCCCCTCCCAAATGTGTGATAATTTCATGCCAATTTTTTTTTTTTAACAGCGTCTACATGTTTATAGTCCTCCCTGTTACTTCAAACCTGTTTTGGTAAAGATAATTCAAAATGAATCAACCCTTGCTGTTACTCGATTAAATGATGCTCATAATTTGTCATTTTTATCACTTATCATTTCATTCATCATTTTTATTTTATTTGAAGTCTAAATATGTGTGTTTCTGTATCTCAATTCTACAGTATCATACCTGACAAGCTTTGTTTTATCACATCAGTAATAAGCAAAACTAATTAGCGCATAGCCATATTTGTCATGAGGTGTTTGTGTGTATGATTATGCTCTAAATCTGTCTGGATTTTGTGCTGAAGCTGACACTGAAGCTAATCACCTCAGTGCTTCCCAGTGGACAGCCTTATTGCTTATTTAAGCATTCCTGAGGGAACTGATGTGTAGAACTGCTTCTCTGCCTGCTGCTGTCCCCATATTTTTGCCTTTCATGCTACTTTTCTCCATTATTTTTCCAACCTCCTGTTTATCTTTGTCTGCTTCTGGAATATAAAGTCGCAATTTGACTTGAATGTCTCCCTCTGTCTGTGTTCCTGTCACTCGGTCCGTTTCTTACCGTTCGCCTGCTTCCTTTGACAACTTATGTTTGAATGTAAATCATCCATTTGGGACCAAAAAAACCCCAACCCAAAACAAAAGGTTTTTAAGACTAAACACCAGGATACATTTAAATTAGGGATGCCCCGATGCCGATACCGGTATTGGGTATCGGCATTGATACTGATACCCCATGTGTGTACTTGTACTCGTACTCGCAAAAGAACTCCGATACCACAACAACCCATACCACTCTTGCCTAAGCACATATGATGGCGGCGCGTCTGTCCACGTCTGAAAGACAGAAGCCAAAACACGACGCACACTTATGACGCACAAAGGATGCGCCCCCTTAAAGTGGACGCAGACAACCGACATTTGCTCAGCAGGAAGGCAGCAAAGGGAGTAGAGATGTCCGCAGTATGGAACTATTTCAAGGTAAATGACAGTGACAAAAGCCAAGCTAACTGCCAATTATGCCCGTCGAAAATCTTAAGAGGAGGGACAAACAGCAGCACTTACAACACAAGCAACTTGATTAAACACCTGAAGAATCAACACGCCGACAATTTCCGGGAGTTCGTGAATTCCGGCAAGCAACAACAACCAACTTTGCAGCAAATGCTAGCAAAGACAGAAAAAATGTCCGGAGACAACCCGCGGGCGGTGAAAATAACGGACGCTCTTACCCAATACATTGCTCTCGATGACCAGCCATTTTCGGATGTTGACAGTTTGGGTTTTCGTCGTCTTCTCTGTATACTGGAGCTGAGATATGACATTCCCAGCTAAGTACTCGTATCGGCAAGTACCCAAATGTAAGTACTCGTACTCTGTCTGTAAAAAAGTGGTATCGGTGCATCCCTAATTTAAATGAATAATTTGATCTTGCAATACATATCCGTTATGTGTATGTTGAAAATACTGCTATATGTTACACTTTTCCTCTGCATTTTTTTTCAAGTGTTGAACATAAAAAAAACATGTATTTGTTGTTTCTTGCAGGAATTATTTCCTAATTCTTGTCTTTGTGATGTCCACCTTCTTTCTTCGTACGTGGTCTAACGTAGTTTGTTACCAAGTGACTGGACTTATCCATTTTAATGGTGTTTTACAATGATCTGATCATTCAGTCAGTTTGACTTCAATGAGCTGGAATAATCGTGTGTGTTTAAAACACTCTCTAAAATCTCACTTCCTCTCGTTCCATTTAAATATCCACAGCAACCTCTTATTGAAGTTGTGTCATTTACACCCAGCAAATGGGACATGGATGATTGATGGAAATGAGCACCTGAGCACGAAATGAGAGTGTGTCACTGCCGTCAGGGCTTGTGGCTTAACAAAGGTAAATGTTAGTTCAGATTGAATTTAAAGATTGATTTTGCTTTATCTTTTGAGGAATTGTAAACATCTGTCGATTGTATTACTGTGTGGCTAACAGCAAAGGGCTGCTACACATGCTGTTTCCCCCTGCATCATTTGCAAGACATTGTTAGATTGATTGCCTTTAAGCATAAATGATTAACTCCATAGTTCAGCAAGAAGTAGAATGTCATACTCGCTGACTGCTACTAAGCAGTGCTTGATTCCATTCTCAGACGAGGATATTATTGGGCTAATGTGCTAAACACAGTCTTTGATGCTGACCTCTCCCGAGTCCCTGGGATGCCGCCTCATCCTCATCTCTCTTAAACTTTCCTCCTTCTCTCTCCATCCCAGTATTAACTTCAGTTTCTCCCTGGAAGGCCTCCTGTCTGCTGAGAGAGAGGAAACATCAGTGGATTTACTGGGACCTTAGCTGATTTATAGCCTTAGGCAATTGGCAGGTTATGTAAATGTTGGTTTAAGGAGGATACAGAGATGTTTTGTTCAGAATTATCAAAGGTGCATTGAGTGATTTCAAAATAAAAGGCTTTTTTTTTTCTTAGAATATAAACTGTCTCCATTGTCTGCTAGATGATGAAGTGAAAAGTGGTATTGTGTCTTCATCCAGAGGGCTCCGACTGAGACTACACAAGATTTTGTGAGGTTAAGGTCAAGGCACAGTGAAACCGAGCCAAGATGGAGACCAAGACAGAAACTAAGGCAGGGTGAGGCATAGTCAAGACAGAGACAAAGGCAGGGTGAGATGGAGTCCAGACCGAGACTAAGGCAGCACAAAACTGAGTTGAGATGGGGACCAGAAGATGGTCTCGGTAAAGGTTGTTGTGGTATTTGCAGACTGCATTTTGTTTTGTTTTGTTTTTCAGTTTGTTTGCATACAACATTTTTATTTCTGGTGTAGCCAAAGATAATTACAGATAAATGAGCAGACATCTTCCTCCACTGACAGATGAAGTGTGTGAAGGGGGGAGAGCAAAGATACTAATAGTGTTCTAAAGTTACAAGTCAAGTTTTTGGTTGCATTTGCAATCAGTCATTTTTATATCCTATATTTTATATCTAAAGGTCATTACATTCAACTCCACGATTATTAAAAGTTTGAATTGTGATTCAGTTTCATTTTTTTTCTCTCTTACTGACCGGAAAAATTGCAAATCGAGGTTGACGCCCATCATCTTAGAGCCAGTTTCAGGAGCCGATAATTGCACATGTCCAACATTTGGGGAGGAAAGATTGATAAAAGCTTTATTGAGAGAGGAAGGATCGAATGGTTGAGGCAGGTAAAGCTGAGAGAAGGTGAAAACCAGGAGAGGAGTTAACAGCACAGAGAGGGAAGGGGACAGCAAAGGTAAATAATTAAGTGCTTGTGAATATGAGTGTTTCATCTTAGGAGGAGAGTTTGGGAGCAAATGGGAGCATTAAAGACAATTTGTTGCTGACAGCATTACCTCACTCTTCATCCCACCTGCACGCCACATTAACACTGGTATGACCCCATCACGTCAACCTAAATTGAAGACTACTCAAGCAAATCCAGAATGGTTTCCCTGCGGCAAATGAGGAAATTCCTCTCGCATAAATGCTTGAAGATAGATTTCAGCAAAGGTACAATTTAATCCAAGATGCTTCTTTTTTTAGGGGGGGGGGGGGGGGTATTTTTTCAGCAAAAATTGCAGGAACTGAGTTTTTTTTTTAACGTATGATCAAATAATTGACACACACACACACACACAGTAACCAAGAGCAATTTGTGTGTTGAAGCATTTCTTGACTTTAGGGGCTCATTTTAATCTCAACAAACTCCGGGAGTAGCAATCCTCAAGTCACTGTAGCATGAAGAATCCCAATCTCTACCATCACCTGCCGATAGTGCCGCACGCTGTTGGGGAATTCATTTGCCAGAAAGAAATTACGGCAGCAGAAACCTCATTCTTTCAGTCTCTTGACAAAGCTTGTCACCATCATTGAATATTGGAACTAGAATCAACCGCTTAATGAAGACTTTAACCCTGAGCTCATGCGAAATAATTTAGCATTTCCCTACGACCCGCTTCTCTGGTCTTATGCTGCCTCGTGTTTATTCAGAATGTGACATCCAAGGACACACATACACGGTCACTGCTACACAGGAACACGCACAGATTCGCTTCTCCTGATGCACTACACGTCTGAACATTCTGCTGTCTCAACACCATCTGAGATTGTATGTTTTGTGCTTGTTTATCACACAAACACGGTTTAGATGCTGGCTGTGCAGAAATCCTGTTGTCGCTTTGTGGGTCTCTCATGAGAGGATCTACATTCACTACATACGACATTAGAACCGTTAAAACCACACATTTTGAAAACACAAATTCCAGCAAATGTTGATGGGTCTCAAGCTCAATCTTAAAGGCTTCTTCAATACAAGATGATGTTTATTTAGTACATTTTGGTCCCAGTTAGAGTAAAATTGAAGACACTGGTACTTGCCTACAAGGCTGTACATCAGCCTGCCGTCCTCCATTCCTTTGCTTCATCCCCTCGTCGTTACAGGAACTCATAAATTGCTCATTCAGATTTTCTCAGCTCCGACTGGAGCAACTTTGTCCTTTCTTCTTCTCCTTCTTCTTCGAACAAAACCCCCCTGAAAAACCTTCATTGTGACTCATTCTTCTCCAAGGTTCTAACTGATGTGACAAGGACACATTCACATGATGAACTTCTGATTCCACCTCTGGAAAAATCTACTTAAGCTGTTTCAGACAAAAGCGTCTGTTGATGACATAAAGTAACAATTTAAAATAGATGATAGCGCATAGTCAACTTTAGGGCGTGGCTACCTTGTGACTGACAGGCTCTGACAGACTGAACTGAAGAGTACAACTTAAATGCAACAGACACAAAGCAGACAAGGAGCAGATTGGACAAAAGAATAAGGTTGAGGCTAAATACACAAAGCGGGGAATAAAATAAACCTGAGACACGAGATGAACATAGCAAGACGGAATGGGAAAGAAAAAATTAAGTGTTTGATACAAAACAGGAGAATATGCACTAAGACAACACCCAGAAGAAAATTCTTATTCAAAATTAAATCAGGTGCATTTGCAGTATTCTTTATATGCAGAAATATTTTTCTAATCAAAAACTGTCCAAATTAAATTTTTAGAACCATAAATGATATGGCAGTTGCTGATATTAAATTATGTTCTTTTACATTAAGCAGACTACTAAAGATGTTTCCAGTGTCAGCAGGTTGAGAGCCCGTGTTGATGAGGTGAAGCTAATGCTAATGTTTGCTAATATATACACAAATAGGGTATCATGCTTCATAACTCCTGCAGCCTGATTTCTGCTATGTAAATACTCAACTAGTCATGCTTGTTCTTCTTGCCCGAAGAGACAGAAAACTACAAACCAAATCATGCAGATGAAAAACTGCTTTTACCCTCACATTCAAATAGGCTATTACACAGTGTCAAATCCCCTGCAGCTCAGAATAAAATCTCTACGTCCTTCCTTTTTATTTATAATGAAAGTAATTTAATGCTCGCTAGATCTGAACTTGTTTGTACAATGTGTTTCCTTCTCCCGTAATGTGTATTAAAAACAACCCACCTGAAGCAAGCATATAAAAAACTTTCTTAAATGAGGTATTTGTCCTTGTTAAGTTCTCCATGAAACTTTTTTATTGTTATATATTTAATCTAAATAAAAGTAACAAGTTGTTGTAGACAAGTCACGTAAAAATTATAGACTCATACGACTTGATTTGCTGTATATGTAGGGGGTGGCTACATTTTGTTTAAAAAGAGGCAAAAAAGATTTTTTTTCCCAGCAGTTTGAGAGCAACTGACAATTGTTTATTGTCGAGTGGAATACCAGAAACACTAAAAAATGTGCTAACTCATTTAAAATTGCATATAAATCATGGAGAAAAACTCTTGTCTTCTTTTTCTTACAAAGGGGAGCAATGTGTTAGTGGCTCGTTCAGCTTTGTCCCAGCTCGGCTGTGGCCCATCCGCCCCTCGCTGACTTGTCGGGTTGGGCGAACCGCTCTATTTTCAGGTCCTCTTTAATGGATGTCACAATTTTCTATCCAATCACACGAGGGGTGGGAGGTATTACATCACTGATGGACAGAAAGCATGGTGGACAGAGAAGCTGAGTAAGTGGCCAAGGAAAACGCTGGTTTACAATTAGCGCTGGTTACCGGGGGCAATTATAACCGACGGACAGGCGGATGAAATGTTGCTTTTATAAAACTGCTATTAATGTTATGTGGCTGTGCTTTTCAATGTGTTATATTAATATACTGGTTTGATATGAAGCTAATTATGCTTACACTCATCAAACATAGCATCATTAATGCTGCCGACTCGCATCCCTACCAGGCTTCGAAACCGCATCAAGCTAGCGCTGCTAATGCACTTCACTAGTCCATGTTAATGGCAGCTTTTGTAAAAGATGTAAAATACAAGCATGGCAGCAAGAGAATAGGTCGATTCCATTTTACTTTCATGGAAAGTAGGTGACTCCTATTAAATTTTTATAGGCAATCCAATCGTCTTTGAAGAAAACAATCGTGATTTGTCCATTCAGTTGCTGAGTAATGATCTGAAAATCGACCAGAAAAAGTCTACTAGGCCCCTGTCTCATCATGCATGCCCCGCAAAACGTTTGAGACAGGGAAACAAAAACAAAGGTACCAACAACTCTTGCTCACATAGACACACACACACACACGCGCACCCACAATTTGCTGCTTGAGACCAAGAGCACTTTCAATCTTGGGCACTTGCTGCCTGTGTCCCGCCATAGTACTCCGGTTCTTTTCTCTGCAGCTGTCAGCCAGACACACCCTCCTTGCCCCTTCACATCCTCTCCCGTGTCATCACCGTTTCTCCAGTCTTCCTCGCTGTCCTCCGTGTCCTCCCATCACCTCCGTGTGCACCAGCATTTCCTGCAAGTGGGCAATCCACCTCCCTTAAAAGCACCACTCTGTCATTAGCTCGACAGGTGAGTTGGGTGTAATTGACGAGACAGAAAGTTAAAAAACATGCTTCCTGTGACTTCAAAATAAAAGTTGTCAAAAACAATTAAAACCAAACACATAAAACACACTTAATGCAAGTAAAACCACAGGTCGACGTCTGCTAGATCGTAATATAGAGTCGAGAAACAAGCGAAGAAATCATAGCGCATAAAACTTGATATGAATATAACTTTTTGTGATCCCGGTGGGTGTAAATGTGTCTTTATGTGCTGTTACGACGTATACGTGGTATATAAAGCACGTCTGGGCCTGATGATGCTTGAAAGGCTGAAAAAAACTCTTCATTGAATTCAATATGTGACAGAGTGCCTAATAGCATATATTAACTCTACTGTAGCAAACGGTAGACAGTCAGAAACCACACGGATGGAATTAACAATGCAGTCAGACACACACTCATACATACACACACACTCACTCAAAACACACACTGGGTCTGTCTTATCTCCCCCTCATTTTTCTCTGGAGATGAGGTGACACTTGACACATCATGGCCATTTTCTATCCAACAGTTTTCAGCTCTCTCCTCCGTTCTTCAGTCTCTCTCCCTCTCACACTCTCAGTGGAGGGTTTCCACTCAGAATGCGAAGAAACAGCAAACAAGGAGGTTTATAATGAAACTGTCTCATTTTCCCTCCTTTTTTCTTTCTCCGGTTATCTACATTCTATTTTCATCTATTGCAGTTATTCTTCTCTTGCCGATTCCTCTTTTTCCCCTTCATCACACTGTAGCTCATTCTACATCTCCTCTTGAGTCTCCTCCGCTCTCCTTCCTTGTTTCGTCCAGCTTCTGCCTTCCACCCCCCCCCCACACACTTCTTTGCCCCCCCCCTTCCCTTGACATTCGACTTTACACTCAAGTAGCATCACAATCCTTTATCTTTACGTGTGGCCTCCTCTTTGTGCGTATGTGTCCGTGCTTTTGGGGGGTGGGGGGGTGGGGGTGATGGGGTGGGGTTGCATACAAGCTTCAAATGCTCCGAGAGCCATTTTCAACTCTCATTTCACACTGCTGAGGGTAAAAAGACCTGACACAGCACTCTGGGGGGGAGACGAGAGGAGTAGCTGAGGGAAGAATGTGAGAGATAGGGAGGAAGTGATGGTGAAGACAGAGCTGGAAGTGGAGGAGGAGAGCGAGGCACAAGAAGTGGGAGACGAGGAGAATAATGGCTGTTGGCATTACGCTACCTACAGTATGGCAAAGGGAGCAAAAATAGAGAGAGAGGAGGGAGCAATGAATTAATAGAACAACTCTAAAAAGGGAAGGAAGATGGAGAGAGGACGAAAACAATGAAAGTCATGTCATCTGATCAGGGAGGGACGGCGATCAGTCGCATTGTATTTTTGTTGCTATCCTGTTTCCAAAATTACCTTCCTCCCTCCTCTTTTCTCCAGGTGAAGCTCTGCCCCCTCCTTCTCCTTTCACTTTCTACAACCCACCCCACCCTCGCCCCACCCCACCCAGCCCCTCTTGCACAATGTGCATGTTTATGCAAATTGGGTAATTAGGAAAGTGCCTGGCTTCCTTCGAGCTCCACGGTTTGACGAGATGTGTGAGGAGAGAAGCGGTGGACAGATAAGGACTCAGTTTTTGGTGCTTATTTAAAGGGCGATAATATAAGCTGATGCACAACACACGTACACACACATTCCTTTAAGTGTGTGCTTGTGTGTGTTTGTGATTAAAATGCTTCCTTACCTCTATTTTCATACAAGATGCAGCTACAACCTTTTTCATTTACAACAATGTGCAAGCGCTGTCCCTGAGAAATAAACAAAATATAATAAACTGTCCATCAGCTCTCTCTCTCTTTTTTTCTTGCCTTCTCTGTCTGTTTTCCTCCTCCTCCTCAGCTCTCTGATATCTTTGCATCTCAACTTCTTTCTGTCACCCTCGCTTACTGCCGTCCCTCTTGCTATCTTGTCTGTCTCTCTTTATGTCTTTGTTTCTTTGCATGATTCACTCTATTTTATCATCTTTTTGTTCATTCCTTTTATCTTCACCTTCCCCCTCTACCTTTGGCCTTTTCCTTCTTTCTTCCTTTCCTGTGTTGCCTCCGGTTGTGACCTGACCATCACTCGTCAGATATGTTGCACTCAGGCTTGCATACGTTGCACGAACATACATATGTGTCTTAATGTTTCAGGAAACCTAAATGACACATGGACGTGCCCTCACAAACGTGCACAGCTGGTTTTGTCTGCTCTTTCGCCACAACACAATCTCTCTGTCTCTGTCTGTCTCTGTCTCTCTCACTCTCTCAAGTGCCCAAACACATGCCTGCACATCACCTAACATCATCTCCTGGAGTTTTCAAAACTTTGGATGGCAGTTTTCCTGTCAGAGCATGAAAGCAACAGGAAAAAGATTTGTGAAATGATAGGAGAAGATGCTGAAGATACAGGCTATGAAGCGATAAAGAGTCCTGACAGATATTCAACACTTTTTGCTTGACAGAGGAGAAGAAGACGAATCGATTCATCCTTACATCTCCTCTCCTTCCATCACCACCATCTGTTCATCTCCTCCTATGCTGTCTTTTTCTTCTTTTTAAAGCCACATTAAGTGAAACTGTCCTCAATAAGGCAACAAAGGTAACCAACAAAGTAGCTTTGCAGCCCCTCAGAAGTGGTGATACTGGAAAAATGCCTGGTGGCTAACAAGTAAGAGTAAGAACCCAAATGCGTATCTGAGCACAGCAAAAGTTCCTGCAGTTAAGAACTTTTGTTCCCTCTCAGTATGGGATTATTAAATGTGTCTCTCGGGCATCTCATTGTAGCTACTATGTTTATATAATATATTTTTTCATTTGTGATTATTGTTATTGTATGGCATGTATATGAATGTATGTGGGGGGTTGTGTTTTCAAAACTTATGGTACCTTCAAGGAGAAGTATTCCAAATTTAGTGTTCGATGATACAATAGTGAAGGTATTCTATTCAGGAGAAGGAGCCACACTGATCACATTCGTTGGGCAAGAGCCGCATCTCTGTTTTATTCGTAGCAATTAAAGCGATACGTCACCCAAAAAATTAAAATTTACTCCGTTAAAATCTTACATCACCTTGTGCCAATTGAAGGTTGTGAAAATCTTTTAGTCCATGAAACTCTGAGGCAAGTATGGAGGCATACAACCGCTTTATGTTTCTTTTCATGTTAGAAAATTGGTCTCCATTCACATCAGTTGTTTGGCACAACACCTTTTCCTGTGAAACTACAGTAGTGCTTTGAGTTAGAGGACTGAATTTCATTTTTGGCTGAGGTGCCCCTTTAAAATGACAAAGTCTCCATAGAAACGGTTTAATTTGTTCTACGGGGTGGTTGCAGCAACATGAGCTTGTGCAGCTGCTGGGAAGAAAAAGAAAAAAAAAAACGCACTACACACCATTGACACAACACATCACACCCATCTCCGGTGGGTTCCGGGCCTTGGGAAGCTAATTGTGATAGCGATTACAATGATAGCAGCCACTGTCTTCATCACTGTTACATACAAGATACAGTGTCGTGTGTGTGTGTCTGTGTCTGTGTGTGTGTGAAGCAGCAGTAGAAACAGCAAATCTGATGAATGGCACAACCATAAACACACACACACAATCAGGGAGAGAAATACACAAGTGCTTCAATAAACTACACACATACTTTATTGTGTGAACACCTGCAGCTGTGCAGCAGTCTGTGAAATGATCCCCCTCAGTCCTTTCTGCCACCGCCAGTGTAGTCACCAAAGTGCACACAACTGCTTTATCTGGTTTGGGACTGAAAACACTTTCATGCAATGCTTTTTACACACACACACACACACACACACACACACACACACACACACACACACACACACACACACACTCTCTCTCTCTCGCTCTCTCTTTCTCTCTCTCTCATCCAACCTGACAGGCTGCGGCAGATGCACTCACATGTCATCCTGTAAG
Organism: Aulostomus chinensis; assembly: GCF_037954235.1. NCBI lineage: Eukaryota > Metazoa > Chordata > Actinopteri > Syngnathiformes > Aulostomidae > Aulostomus > Aulostomus chinensis. The sequence goes on along the minus strand of NC_141337.1, from coordinate 13,437,906 downwards.
ATTGACCGTTTGTTTTATTTGGCACGCCTCTCAGTGCATCACACACAGGCAGCCGGAGGGAAATTTATGTCATTTATCTGAGTGAAAGAGTGACAGCAAGAGCTCTAATAGTAAATCATTGGCAGCATTATCGGACCTCCCCTCCCTCACCAATATGGATTTGTGTTAGGAAGCTCAGGGACCCTGTAATAAATCAGTCAATAACACACAGGAGTGTGTATACACAAAAACCTGCAGTGGGCATGGACACATCTCTAACACACACACAACCACACACACATCATAGCTGATAATGAATGTGTTGAAAAGCAGCCTATGACTGGAGTCTCTCTAGCGTGGATCACCCATGGTATCGGCCCCAGAGTGCTCCTGCCACCCAGTGAATTATTACACTCGTAGCTTAGCGTGACTGTCTGCTAATACTAAAAAAATTGAGCCTGCTCTCCAGTGCAGTGTATTGTGTTAGCATCAGCATGTCACAGTATTTATGAGGATAAACTCGAGTTGACTTAAAGATACAAAGACGTGTTTGATATTCACTTGAACTGTACATGTGCAGCGATAGTCTGCGCTGCTGGAGAAAGTGCTAATACTGTTACAACAGATTAAGCTGATGGGGCCACCGCTTCAATGTAATCCACTAGCAGCCACTTCCTAAAGATGATTTCTGACAGAGCTCAGGATCCTTCCTCATCAAAGAAAGAGGGCAGCAGTGATTGAGGAGGAAGAGAGAGAGAGAGAGACTTTTAAAAAAAAGAACAAGGATGGAAGGGTAGAAATGCTGCAAAGAATAAGTTGAAAGTAAATGAGAGCAAAGCAAGCAAGGGAAAAAAAAGGCAAGCGTAGTGGATTAGAGGATGAGATAAAGCAGAATGAGAGGGTGTGTAGAAGTCAAGAAATAAACTGAAATGGAAGGGTGAATTTTTAAATTCTAAAAGGAAGATATGAGATTAAAATCAAAGCAAATCTTTCCTCAAACCCTCAGATGTTCAAAGCCCTCAAAAATTGTTTGCTGCCAACAGTATTTTTAACTGAGAGAATGTTTTAGTTGATATTCTGTTGCCATGTGAGCGTATCAAAGCACACAATTAAAAGACAATTCTTTCTTAAATTCTTTTTTTTTTTTTTGGTTGCACGTGAAGAGATATTGTTGTGATTCAGTACGTCATGGATGAGACCTGAGTCGGTCATCTGGTTCAGCATTGGTGTCAAATTAGTACGTGCGGTCGTTGTTGACTAATTTGGTGGAGTGATCGGCTCAGATAGGAGGTTTAACAAACTGTACCGACATCATGCTGCAGTCATCCAGGACCCGCATCACTTCCTGTTGACTCACAAGTAAAATCAAGGTCATGTCATCGTGTTTAAGTACCTGCAACAGTGGAAATGATGGTTAATTTACATATAAAACACTCATCACGCAATAGAAATCATTCAAATGCTGAATTCCTAAAAGTTCAGACCAAAAAAAAAAAGACTAAATAGCATTGTTTATGGGCTTCCGACAGTCATTGTTCAATAAGTCAACCTTTTCAATTGCACATTTGAATTTCAAAAGTCTCCTGATGCTGATTGATTATTTGTACTGTTGATACATTTTAATGACCTCAGTTGAATTGGTGACATCTTGACCATCTGTGTACACGGAGCATATGGTCGTTACTGTAAGGGTAAATCTGCCCACTCGGCTGCTCCGTGATCCATAGAAAATGTCCTGGGCCAATCTGGCTGTTGTGCAGAGTCAGGATAATAATACTGCTGTAAAGGGGTGATGGCTCTGTCACCCATATGTCACCTACCAACAGCAATACTTTTAAGTGTGCGGTCGTAGCGGCAGGTTAACGATCCGCTGCAGTGGCGATGTTGTAACCTCTCTCTGGATAGAGAGTTTAACTACCGACTGTGACAAAAGCCAAGCAAACTAATTTAACAAATGAACCACAGCGTACGCTCAGCAGCCACCTCGCAGGAACAAGATCCAACACAAATATAACCGCAATAAAGCCTGATATTAATGCTCAGTCTAATTGGATTTAATCACCATGTGTATTATTTAAGAGAGTGTAATATTTTGGCCAAGCTGTTTACAGTATAAATACCTGAGAAGGGCTGAATACTCTCCCAGTATGATGCGCACTCCAGTACAACACCGCCACCCTCGACCACCTCAGTAATAAAAGTCAAACGGAATTATGGCCATTCTGGCGGTGTCAACAGAAAAATTATAAGGTCCATAAAAGTAGAACTGATGATGGGAAAACTGATGTATTGGATTTCATTACATTGTACAAACGTACCTAATGAATTGGCCAGTGAGTGTACTGTTGCAGTATTTCCAGGATTGTGGTAAACCTTCTAGATAAGTATTGTTTGTACCTGATATTCACAGGATTTTATAACTCTTAAGTTAGGGGGAAGGTTACGGCTCTACACGCAAATAACACAAATTTATAAATCAAATAAAACGCGTTTTATGACGAGGCCGTGAAGGCCGAGAACACGTGAGTGGAGAATCACCGCTGCCCCGCCACTCTGATGTTGATCGTGTGTAAGAAAGTGTTGCTTACACTTAGTGCCCTAGGAGGCAACATCACTGTTAGTCCGTATATGGCTTCAAGTGTTGTGGGGGAATTTCTGGATGCTAGTTTTCACCTACATAACACCGAGCAGCTACCAAACAATACGAAAGTGTTTCATGCCAGCGTTGGCCAGTGGTTGCCCACGGTTCGAGCAGGCGCTGTTTCTACCTTTGGTCAGCCGTACTCGAGGACGGATGCGGGCTGGGAGCTGAAGTCGGAGGCTTGACCAGTGGTCAGTTTTGTTGTGTCGTGGCTCTCCGGCAAGCAGTCATGGTTCAGTTTTGGTTTCAAGAAGAATTCAATCATAACTTATGGTGGTTCTCAGCTCTTGCTGTCAGCCTCTTCCTGACTGTTTCACTTTGAGATTCTTTGCACGCTTGAAAGCGTATGAGTACGTTCGAGTCATTTATAGTGCATGGTTTCATTCTGACATAAACCATAGTGCATCCCTACTGCAGAAGCCTGACATTTCCCATAGAAGAGGCAGCATTTCTCCTAAATAATCTGTAATAAATCACTGGTCGGGGCTTAATTTGACAAGACAAGACTGAAGTTGATGGTGCCACATTCCTTTTCTCTTGTTCATGTAGACGTCTTTTATCACCCTTTGTTTTATGTCACATTACCTTCGATATGTGCTCAGTTACAGCACTAAATACACACTCGCCACAGCAACACAACCACGAGGGACTTGAGGCTCAGTTGTCAAGGGCGTCCAGCGTGTGGTCGCTCGTGAGTGTCTTCAAACCAATCAAAGAAAATCCTGATTCTTAATTGTATCTAGAACACGGATACTTACACAGCATCCCTCGGTATCACACTGACATTAAGCACTTTTTATTTTCTTCGTGATATGAAGCTTGGTGGCACCAGCGCTGTCAGTCCAGATTTCACAGTAGCTTCCTTCGTCTTTATGCTACTGAGGATCATAAAGGTTTGTGGAGGATTCTGCCACACTCATTCTGTTCCTACCATTCAAAGAAATACTGTGACTCATAGATTGCATTATCATTTACATTCCTTTCACGGAACTACCGTCTTATTAGCAGCAAACATGTAGCACCGGCAAAGATGTAGCACCGGCAATGATGCACGTGGCTGGCTGTTGATGTTTCCCTGTCAGCAGTAGATTATAACTAAAACCTGATCAACTGTGATCAACTTTTTTAATTACTGAAATTCTTGGGCGATATGACAACCTGTTATAGATAACATTTATGTTCTTCACCCGGTTTGGAGAGAAATAGGTGCCCTGCTCCCCCATTTCTCGCAGCTTTCTTGAAAGCAAAGCACATTGGTGGAGTCTTTATTGTGTAGAATAACCTAAACTGAAAACAAACATATGAGGATGCAGAGTTTTGAATGAATTTAAACACACACACACACACAAAAATGCATTGTATTTCATCAGTCCTTTAAATCTCACATTGAATCTAACCTGGATATAATGAGTCATACTTGTGAGTAAAGTAAAGATATAAGAATGAAGGCTTACTGAGATGATGTCATGCCTGGCCAAGTACTTTATATTTACTCCAAGAGTTTAGTCTCTTAAGTGTGTGTGGGGAAAAAGAAAATAAGGGATTATGTTTGTCTCCATCACTCAAGAGTTGCATTTATCACAATTTAGAAGGCTAATTTAGTGTGCTGTTGATTTTCAGAATAAAACTCAAAGCCAAACAATAATGATAATAAAGCATTGCTGCTTTTAGTTTGAAGGGAAACTCATGACACTGCAAGTGATCCAAGCAATAAAAACAAGAGTGGTACTGTTCAGACTTTATTGTTGTCTTTCTATGAAAGTAAATAATTGATATTGGTACAAAGATCATTAGACGATCAATAAAGATAAATAATTTTCATCCCAAGTGAGCAGCCGTTGTTGATCTTTCTTTTCTTTGAAAATAATGTTGTTTGGCTCATTCAGTAATTGGTGCCAAAACTGGTTTGTCTCTGGCCGCTGGATGAAAAATGTCCTAACAAAGCTGACGAGACAGACAGCGCGTGTGTGAGTGTGTTTGTTCGTTATGAGGAGGAGTGTGTTCTGTCTGAGTATGTGGTGTGTAGCCTGAGTTGTGTTCTCAAGGGATCTCTGCCCCAAAGTGATTCTAATAGCATTAGTGACTGTCTGTGTAGGAATGGTCCAGTGGTGCATTATATTTCCACTGACACACACACACACACACACACTCACACACACCCCGGACATCTGGGACATTACTAATCATCAGGGATCTGTCCTTTGTGGTCTCACATACTCAATGTTCTTTGTGTGTGTGTGTGTGTGTGTGTGTGTTCTCAACTGATACAATTGTATTTCCTTCACTGTGTTGTGACACAGGGAGAGAAAGAACTTAAGAGACGCTAGGACCATGTGTGAAGGTGGTGTGACAGTCGGATCCCTGGCAGCTGTGCTGGGCTCAGCATTGTCCCACATCACCTGACACATGGAGGTAGACTTTCACCCACACACACTCACACACACACACACACACACACACACACACGCTTGGCAAAGAAAAAGTCTAAGAATAAAAGGAAGAAAAAACATTGTCTCCTCCAACTTCCCACATCAATCTCTATAACTTGTAAAACTAATAATGCAACCTTACACAGTGGCAATTTAATAACTGAGAATGATGTGTTACGATGTGTCGGCAGCAGATTTAGACTTTTAAAGCTTTCAAAGCTGCACAACTACTTCCATCAAAGTGATTTCACTCTAGAATGGAAACCTTAAGTATTTCATCTTCATTTATGAAGTAATGCAATTAATTATTTTTAGTTTCTGACATAGATTCATCACTGGCAGCCCTACAGGACAGTGACTCAGCACGAGACGTCTACTGAACAGCATGAATGATGATTCGCCAGAAGCCCCAAGGCTGCTTTATACTTGTAATATGTATTATACTTGATCCAAAAACAAAGTGAACTACTAGAACACGACAGTGGACAAGCACTGATGAGGAAGGATGAGCATGAAACAGTTGGTTCAACTAAACCAACGGAACCAGAAGAGCTATTAGTTTGTTTTTAGCTCAAATCAAAGTTTTTGTGGATTACTTAGCATACGGCTGGAAGGAGAGAGCGTCGACTATACTGCATGATGAGCTTCAGTTTATAAACAGATGTTTGTGGGGAGTTTTTCTATTGTTAGCCATTAGCATCAAGCTAAGTGTACGTGGATATTTCTTTCTGCATTTCGCAGACATACAGCGATAATAAACATTTTTTGTGAACTCAAACCTACTTGCGTTTACAGCAAAGTATACTCTTTGGGTGATGTATCAGGCAGCACGGTGGAGCAGTGGTCAGCACTGTTGCCTCACAGCAAGAAGGTTATGGGTTCAAGCCCCGGCTCCAGCACAGGATCTTTCTGTGTGAGTCTCCATGTTCTCCCTGTTCCTGTGTGGGTTCTCTCTGGTACTCCAGCTTCCTCCCACAGTCCAAAGACATCAAGAGGGGACGAGGCTGATTGACACTCTAAATTGACTGTAGGTGTGACTGTGAGTGTTAATGGTTGTCTGTCTCTATGTGTTGGTCCTGTGATGGACTGGTGACCTGTCCAGGGTGAACCCCACCTCTCGCTAGAAGGCTGCTGGGATAGGCTCCAGCCCCCCCCCCTTTGCCACCCTTAGCAGGATGAGCGATAGAAAATGGATGGATGGATGGAAATGGGAGATGTAGCTTTTTCTTTTTTTTTTTTTTAAAGCATTTTAACTTTTGACATGTTTCAGAAGCAAATTATCCCCAAATCACGGAACTAATGAGTTCCACCTTATTTTTTACCACCTGCTTGATTGAGCACCTGAGTTGAAGCCCGATGGAGCATTTGACATGCTTGGCAGCTCTTACTGTCCGGCCTGGCTGTGCTTGACCAACTGTTACATATCAAATGTTATTGCCTACATTATCCATAATGCCTTGCTTCATCATTTCAGTTGTAGCTTCACATACATCTGGTTAGACAGTGACATTTTAACTGCAGGGTGGTAAAACAGCTTCGCAGAAATGTAAGAGGCTGGATGATGGTTCCAGTTCCATGCTGAAAGGATTTTTGGCTTTATGGAATCACGGAGCATGGAGAACCTTAGAGGACTAATCTTTATTGCTTCATAAATAACACTTGTGTGATCTGGAGAAGCTCGTTTTCCACTTTTATTTCCTATCTTCACTTGTGATCTCATGTAATAACTCTCTGGGAATTTCCTTCTATCTCCTGTACATCACTTCATTCTGTCTCTTTATAAATAGCCAGCGAGGACTGAGAACAGCTTTTTTTTTTTAAGTGACCATATGGAATGATGAATATGTTCCTCGAGCCTTTCATGGATGTTTTGTTTTTATCTGTCCATGCAGCATCTTCTTACATTATCACAATGTCTATTTGTGTGTGTGTGTGTGTGTGTGTGTGTGGGGGGGGTGTTATTGCAGGAGGGTGGAAGCAAGTTTCTCTAATGTTCATTACAGCCGTTAGCTCATCATGCATCTAAATGGGCAACTGTATAGTCCCCCAATTAAGAGTGCTAATGTGTTAGAGTGTGTGTGTGTGTTTGTATTTGTGTGTGTATGCTGATGAAGTGTGAATGTATTTGTGTGGGTCAGTGCTAACGCAGCAGCAAAAACCTTGTGTGTATTCTCTTACATACTTTTTCTGTCACACATGTGCATCAATCATCATTATGCACACAAAACGGCAATGAGATTGAGTTTACCCAGCATGCAGGAGCACCATGAACAAACGCACACACTCACACACACATGATTACAATGATACACACCCCTTCCAGCCATTTCTGCAAAGCAGTCTCCTACTTAGTAGCTGCACAACCTCTAAGCCATGGGAAATAAAACGCAGCTGCGTTACAACAAACTTCCTGCCTCCACAGGAAGCGACTGTTGCCATGGTAAAATGAAATTAAAAGGGCCTGCTTAGTACAGCTAAACTTGCTTTGAGAAACAGAAACATGTGTTTGTATGTGCTGTACATACGAGATAACAGGTGATTATCAGGCAGAGAGAAAGAGAGGGAAACAGAGAGAGAGAGAGGGGGAGAGAGTGAATCAGAGAGGGAGGGTGTTTTTCAAATCTCCTGATTTAACATCTCATCCCAGGATTAGCTCTGATACTGTTAGCAATCCTGGCTACTAAACAACCACTGTTCTGTTTTGTGTAAGCCTCTAATGAATAGCCTTTAATATCATCAACCTATAAAACAAAGTCTGCTCCCTCACTGGCATTTAATCCAGTGGTAGGATTTAACCCAAATAAACACACTGACACATGCAGATAAATGAAACCACTCATGCATGTTTGTGCTCATACAAGCGCAGATCGCTAAAGATGAACATTCAAACATGATCAGGCAGCTGTCTCAATCGTATCATGGTCCTCTGTGCGTTTTACTGTATCGTCTTGCAGTTTTTGGGGCGAATAGGGCGACAGCGAATCCTCACAATGGGGGTGATCAACTCATAACCTGTTGGCAAAGACACCCGCACATTCATGGCCAAACGTGACAGATGATCCAGTGAAATAAAAGACAACAGCTCGAGCACTGCTGGACTCCAGTTTGATAATCTAGTGCACCATAGTGTCAGAGTGATGTTTCATCAGACTTACAATCTGGATAATCTATTTATAACATTCAAGGACTGTCATCCTTAGACTCTCTTTTCTAAAGCTGGGTGGTGACATCACCCCCCAAAAACAGGTTCATTAATTCCTTGTATGCTGCAATTCCTGGATACGGCCAATTTAAAGGGTTAGTTCACATTTTCTATCTACCTCCTACCTGGACAAGGTGAGGTGAAGTACTTAAGTCCACAAAACATAACTGAAGTTTCACAAGAAAAAGAAAACCATGGCAGTAATCTCCCAAAATGTCACTGACACCATATTTTCAGCCTCACTGTGGCTTGTAGCTCCCAGAAATGTAGCCATGTTTTTTGTCTGGTTGAAAACTTGGCCTCAGTAATGTTTTTCCAAACAACTTGGCACATCGAGGCTTCGGGACACTTCGGATGAGCATATGGGTGCGTGATGTGTTTTTTTTTTTCTTTCTTTCTTTCTGTTTAAAATTCAGTCACCGCTCACTTCAATTGTTTGGGAGATTACTGCAACGGCTTTTCTCATGAAAACTCCCATCAGTGTTTTGTGGAGTAAAAAAAAAAATTACCAGACGTTCCATCGGCATGACGTGAGTAGATTTGACTGACTTTTCATTTCTAGATGAGCTATCTCTTTAGGTGACTACATGACAATTAACAGAAACACTCCGGGTTCACATACGGTTAAAAGAAAAAACAAAATAACATCCTTGGCTGGGACTTTGGTCAGTTGTTGGTGTGACATATTAAATAAGTGCTCATTCAGCTCTCGTGGTTCTGACCTTTCAATGAATGTCCTCGCTACTGGAAAACAACGAAGAGAGGAAGTGCGCGCATTAAGGAATGTTACAGGAATGTTAACAAAAAAGGAGTGGAGTTAACACTAGAAAATAGATTTATTTATTTAACAAATGCTTCCTGCTGCTTCTAGGGAAAAGAGGAGGTGCAGGGGAAGCATCACAAACATCAAGATGTCTGTCAACCTTCGTAAATAGACAATGACATCGTCCATCAGTCCAACCCTGTGTGTGTGTGTGCTTGCGCGCGCGCGTGTGCGTGACAGAGAGAGAGGGTGTGTTTCCAAGACTGCATGTGCATCGCTGCATATGTCCAGCCGTGGTTTGGCTCCATGCCTCTTGCTGGCTGCCTCCTTTGGCTGCAAGTTGAAAGCGAGACGACTGCCAAGTCCAATATGTTATTATGCATTTGCTTAGACTTCAGCTGCTACGGGTTGCTGTGCGAGCCACCTCATCAGTTTGATGTTTGGAAAGATGGTTGAGCAAAATATTTTTTTGTCATTCTGTCTTTCTTTTCTTTTCTTTTTTATTGGGCTTGATCTTCCTTGACATGAAACTCCCTCTAATGCACTGAAAGGCAAATAATTTGCAGTATCATGCTCTGTGATTTAAAAATGGTACTGCTACTAAATGATTGGTAAGTTGGAGCGCTGATCTGGGACCAGCTAATTCTCTTCCACAATGTCTCATCACTCCAGCCTTGGGTTGAAAGGCTGATTGTAGTAAAGTTTTCAGTACTTAAGGTATTACAAAATGTAAAATGAATAGACTTGACACTGAGGGACAGCTGCAATACTGGTAGGGACAATGGCTGGATAATGGTGGGAACATGTCTGTTTCCCTCCCAATCCTACGCCCCATGATGGGTGTGGAAATGTGACACTAAATCACACCTCATCCTGTTTTTGTGCATACCGGTGTGTATTTAGGAGGCTCGGGTATCGACAAGGACCTCAGCATACAATCGGTATTGCAATATTTTATCATGATATATTGCAAATACAGTATGGTACATGAGTCAGACTTATACGTAGAACTTTATTTGTTCGCGATGTGGATAATTGTCTTTGGCTTCTTACATGGATTACGAAAAGGGCAACAACAACAACACAAAGGAACCAAGAGTGCCTGAATTACGGTTAAATTAAGATTTTAATTTCTTCAACCCTTGTGCAATTTTTTAAAATGTACCAATTCTAGGACCTTTTAATATTGATACAGTATAATGAAAAAATGGATTGTTGTATAGTAGTGTATTGGTTTTATTACAAAGCCCTAATATATGCTGTGCTGTAAGTTGTGATCCTTTTTATTCAAAAAAATAAACAAATATTCCAAGCTTGCTAATGGGTAACTTCCGCGGCACAGCACAAAGGTGCCTCCAGGGAATACTGTAAAGTAAGACCAAGAAACTGTGATAACAGCCAGTTTCAGTCCACCTTCAAAGTCAGTAAAATCTGCAGATACGTGTCAAAATATGGACTTTCCCACGTTTTCCTTGGCATCACAAGACCCGAACAACTTTTTCCGAGACATGAAAAATGGGTCGCCACTTCAGAGGCTTCACCCACACACTCAAACACAAATGTCCTGAAACAACCCGTGACAGTCACACAACAAGACAAGATGTAGCTCCTGCTTCACTGTAACACAAAATGATGACGACTAATGGAATGAATAATGTATTGGTAAACATCCCATCACGCTATATCAAATATAAAAGTGACGGGTGAGTGAGTGCTGAGACATGCAAAGCCATTTTGTCTCCTACAACACTGTAAAGCGACTAAATGAATTGTCAATGAATGTGCAATGACTGTTGACATTGATTTACTCTCTCATACCTGTGTGTGTGTGTGTGTGAGTGATTGAGAGAGGTGCCTGCTATCAGTAAGCAATGCTAAGTTTGTGATAAGAGCAGTTTGTTTTTTATGGGGTCAAAGAGGCAGCAAGACACAAATGGGCTTTCAGTTTTAGAAAACCACAAACATCAAATATCTGTGAGTTGTGAGGGGACGTTACGGCGTTGATTGGTCTGCAGGAATGACTGCAAAGCTCCGGGCCTGTTCGCATCATGGAATGTTAATCAAAATGCACGCAGCCGATATATTATTCCACCCCTCTAATCTCTCTCTCGTCTCCTGTTTTCTTTCAGAGTTCAGCTGGGTTGCCATGACGAGCGAGGAGTGTCCTGTGCCACTGGGGAACATTTCCTCAGCAGTGCCAGGGCGGAGTGACGAATACGGCTCGGCGCAGGCTGATGACATCATTGAAGAAGGGGGTCAAGGTGATGATGTCAGTATCGGAAGTGACCTAAGCACTCTTGTCGTGCCCTTCCCAGAGCTGGCACCCGTGGTCTTCTTCTGCCTTAAGCAGACCACGTGCCCTCGTAGCTGGTGCATCCGTATGGTCTCCAGCCCATATCCTTTTGATTCTCTGGTTGAACTGGCCTCTTCTGTGTTAAAAGTCCTGTACTTTTGCTATCATAGAAAACGTCAACATATTTTTAAACATGTTGTCAGTCAGCTTTTTATTTGAAAAGGAAGAGAAAAAGGTTGCAGGGGGGGGGGTTTGCTTCTGGTCTCAGTAGTATGAGGTTGACTATAGTTGATATGAGGCTGCAGCTCTGGTGGCACCAGCAGGGGGACATTGTCAAAGAAAACACACTCGTGTTCCAGCCTATCATGTTGACAGCAGCGTTCTTGAAGGGTGAGGTGAATCTAAACAGAATGCAGGAACTATCGCACGCTGTTCAACATGCCGCAATCAATTATCCGTTTTAACTCAAGCTAGCAGCGCTTCTACGGTTGCCCATTCAAAAACCTGTGGTGCAGGACAAAATGGGTGTTTGTTATTGTAAATTATGCTTAAAGAAAAAACAAAAAACCCCACTGTTGCAGGAAAGATGATGCAGATGTTGTATGTGGATCAGAAAGCTGATGTCGGTGCTTTAGTCAGCATTTGACCAATGTAAAAAGCTCCTCATCTCCATGATCAGAGAGCGAATGGTATTTAGTCTGATGCAGAACTGGGAGACATGAAAGAATTATAAATGCCATCCTTTTGCTTTCTCTTTTCTCAAAGGACAGCACAGCAATTGCAGAGGCGACATGTATGCTCTAACCGTTAAAAAACAAAACAAAATTGAACCGCCATGATTGACAAGAACCCATTAAGGCAACCTTTACTCTATCTCTTTATCTTCATCATGCTGCGATTAGCTAAATTATTCGCCATCTTCAGACATCATTCAATTTCATCTGCTCACGTCTGTAAGCAAGGGGTGTCAAACTCAATTCACATACAGCCTTATTTGATATCAGTGAGGCTGAACCAGTGAAAATGAGAGCATAATTACATATAAATGTCAACATCAGATTTTCCACATTGTCAGTTTAATATCACACCTGCATTACAATTTCCAGATCTCAGGGGCTCTACGAAGCCAATTAAACATTTATTCACGTGTCATGATTTACACTGTCTTTTGTAATTCTAAGACTTGTCCAAATTTAGAAACACTTGTAGTTTTTCATACATGTCCTCATGTGTGGGGTAATGCTGCCACCATCACACCACATTTATTAAAGTGAATGCTCGTAGCAAGGAGGTTTTTGTCCTTCAAACCATGAAATTAACCAAAGTTCCACCAGTACTGTTCTGGACGAAAATATGATACAGACTCTTTTGTGCTGATGCTGCTGAGTGAAATAACGATAGCCTGCAATTTTTACAATTTGTTGAGTCATCCACATCCAGTGGGCCAGATTGGGTGCTTCATTGGGCCAGCTCTTGGCCGTGAACCATGTGTTGGATAACCCTGCTCTTAGGCTATTGTTGTTTTGATTTTTTCCCCGTGCCTGTACTTCATTACAATGGTAGGGTGTAACATTTGACATTCTGTTTTGTTTGTGTGAACCATGAGAGTCCTTAAAGTTCACCAACACACCTCCTCTTTTAATCACTCCCACTACTCTCACTCCTCTGTCGATGTACCCCCTTCCTCTTCATGAGCTTATTAACTCCGCTGCTTCCAAACTTATCCACTTGCTCTTTATTTAGAGCCTCATCCTGCTAATCCATCACCCACTTTTGCAGTCACAAATTCTCTTGTTTTCAGTATTTCCTCTTTGTTCTATTGTTACATTCATCTGTCTTGACTACCCCCCACACGCGCTCGTGCGCACACACACACACACACACACACACACACACACACAAACACACACACTCCAACACTCCTTTATCTTTTGGCTTTGCTACCCCAATACATCAGACATCCTGAAGTAAGTGTGTTTGACATCCTTGTACAACTACAACTGCAGCGATCAGCGTTGAACTCCTTGAACAATAAAACATGCATGCTTGTGTGTGTTTGTGTGTGTGCATCATTGTGGTTTTAGCTGGTGCCCAGAACAATCAGTTGTCTGTTTGCTGACTACACTGACAGTGGCGGTGGGACTGAGGATGATCCTTTCACACCAGGGAAAGACGAGACCACACTGAGCTGCCTGCCGCACTGCTGTGTGTGTGTGTGTGTGTGTGTGTGTGTGTGTGTGTGTGTGTGTGTGCGCGCACGAACACAAACATCTCTCCCACTCATCAGCGTGTTAGGCTCTTAGGATTTTAAAGCAAGAAAGACTATGTTTGGTCGGCTACTGAGCTCAAATCATTCTCAACACGAGTGAGGATGGGGGTGGTGAAAAGAATTCATACGAGAGCCACCATGGTCTTGCTAATCACTGCTATGTTATGTGCAAAGCATGACTGAGGCACAAAGACGTGAATCTCCATCTATGGTTCCCTGGGAAAACTGTTCTGATGATTGTTTCTTGTTTCTTTTCTATTTAATTTCATGCTCTTGACTGTCAGACTTAGCAGTATACTGTAATAGTTGCACACATCTTTTTATTGGGGCTGGTTGGTAGTGGGCGGAGCTTACCAAGTGGCTCAGGTGTGATTATGAGTTCTTTGGCAGCAGCATGTGTAGTAGCTGGGAGCTGAACAACCTTCAGTGACAACTTTTTCAGCTCGAAGTCTGAAAACTAACTACCTCCATTTTTTTTCCTTGCTTTTGAACCAACCGCCGACCACAAAACCTGCCAGTCATTTGGACTTGTTGCTCCCTGCTAGTGCTAGCTGCTAGAGCTAACCTGAAGTTAGCCACCACACAGCTGTCTGCTAGCCAGACCACAGTCAGACCACAGTCAGATACAAACTAAAATACAAACTCAATTCATTTCACAGCAACAAACAGGCGAGAGAGAAGACGTGCTTATTGGAAAACTGAGGAGCGTAGCTGTAGCCTATGAGGACTGAAATCACAAGACAGAGGTGAACCACTCAAAAGAGGCGGGAAACAGACAAAAAAAAGGAAGTAAAAAAAGAAGACACATGAGGGAACTGCATTTCCAAATAAGAAAACTGAATACTAATATTAAAACATGGCACAAAGGAAAAACGAGAAGAATCCATGGTCATGACTAACAAAAAAATCCCAAACTTAAAATCAGCAGGTCAAGATCATGACATCTTAAAAACACATGTGAAGTCAGAGGATGAGTGACTAAATCTATTGAAAGAAATATAGTTTGCAGTAGATGTCTTAGTTACAAAACATTTAAGACGGCAAAGCAATATTGTATTTATGTGTGTTATTTGTTCATTTTGGGGACACGTCAAAATCTGTTGGAGTAATTAGCTATACCGTGTATATATATATATATATATATATATATGTATATGTATATGTATATATATATATATATATATATATACATATATATATATGTATATGTATATATATATTGAATCAATTTAGTGTTGCTAGAGTTATGTTTTGTTTTGTGATTTTTCTCTCGTCATGCATTTAAACTTGTTCAGCTTGTGAAGGTAGGCTAATGACGCGGTAAAATGTCTCTCCGACAGTCTTGCCAGGCCAATGCATCAACGTTTGTAAAATCAAGCAGACAGGGGAAGAGTGTAGGCTGTCAAAACCGGACAGCCAGACTCTGTGTTTGCCTTTCAGACAGTGTTTGATGTTGGGAGGAAAAGAGGGTTTAGAAGGATTTTACACTGCTTGCTAATGGCTGCTCTCCGCTGCTCTCATTTGGCTCCATGCCACAGGGTACAACATGCTGGGGAACACACACACAAACACACCAACACACACACAGACACACACACATATGCTAAATTAGCCTCTATTCCACCTTTTCGGTTGCTGGTTGCCCATGTTGGCTGGAACTCAGAGACGGTTAAGAGAAAACCTTGGTGAATTACTTGTGATGGAATCAGCTGAAAAAGCAAGAAACACACACACACACTAGTCATCATAGTGGTTAGTGATGTGTTACTTCTTCCTACTGTGACTGCATTAGTATAGACAGATTTTAAGCTTGCTGAGGCGTGTGTGTGTGTGTGTGTGTGTGTGTGGGAAGGAAATACTTCATAGGCTTTGTGCCTTTACTTTGTGGAAGTAAGCTGATGTGTGTGCGTGTGCATCTAATGTTTGTGAAGGACTTAAATTGAACTGGAGGTTTTTTGTGGTCAGTGATTTGAGCTTGTGTGTGTGTGTGTGTGTGTGTGTGTGTGTGTGTGTGTGTGTGTGTACTGCATAGATCTGCTGTATTGGCCATGTACTTACCAAAAACTGCATATATTTTGCAAAACTGGAGAGTGACACATTTTTTTGCATCAAAAATCAGATGATTATGCTTGCTCTGTTTTCCCTATGCTTAGTTGAGAATGTGACTGGAGTTGTATCCTGATGTGTATGTGTGTGTTAGTGTGTGTATTGACTGTCCTTAATAGATTTATTTCATTGTTCATGTACTTACCAAGAACAGCATGTACTTACCAGAACTACGGGGTGTCATGTTTTTTTGTGTCAAAAATATGATGAGAATGAAACGGAGTGCATCGTTTTCCTCGGGCTTCGTGGAGTACGCGTTGAGAGTTTTTTTGTGCGTGTTTGTTTGTGAAGCAATAAGTCGTTGTTGCGATATCTCTTTGCAGATCAATAATTCTGTCTTCCTCTCAGTAGCTGTGAGAGGCCTTCAGTGACACACTGTCACAAACACACACGCACACACTCCCACATACACAACAGTGCTCTCCCACACTCGCCTGCAGCAGAGCACCTGGAGCACCTCTCTGTGTTTCACCCTACACACTCCTTGTCACTCTCTATTGTTATGCTCTTCTGAGTGCACACTATGTACATTTCATTTAATATACATGAACGCTCTCCTTCATAGTTAGGATTCAACTTCTTTTCTTTTTAATCTCAATCCTTCCTGATGTTTGATTTAACGAAATCCCCTTAATTTATGTTTGGAAAGGCCTCTCCTTCCTGACAAATTTATTCTACTTCTTCCAATATCATTCTGTTTCACGATCCTAATTTCCTCCTATGGGTCAGTGCGCATTTTTTGTGTCACACATCATCACCGTCGTCATCCCCCTCCACTTCGCGTCCTCAGTCTTTATAAGAGCCAGGTACCTGCAATGTCAAAGGAATACAATTGAACAGAAGCGCAGCGTCACTTTATTCCATGACGTGGATGTCAGGACCGTTTTTAGACGCTGATAGCAGATCAGATGCGTCATTGTCTGGAGAGTAAAATGTTATTATTGTACAGTTCTGCAACCAAAAATGTGTCATCTCAGTATCCATGCAGTAAGAGACATTTCTTCTCAACATTTCTAACAAGAGCCAAGACGCTATTGTGCTGAAGTACTGCAGCTATGCTAAGATCAGTCTGGGATGATGGCAGATGGGTCCAACACACACCTGGCCTTCAAGTAGGAGGCCACTGTCCATGTCAGTCTCTTAAACCATGAACCAGACCCTCATCATACCAGGGGTTAAAACTCGATCTTTACATCTATAAATGATGATGAGAACAGCAGAGAGCATTGAGTCACGGCGACGTGGTTACACATTAAAAGCTCTCCGAAACAAGTTGGTGAACTGTGTATGTACTTCAGTTCACATGGACTGAAAGGAATCTTGGGTTTATCTTGAAATGGGTGTTTATTTGTTTGTCTGGTAGTTCAATGCCCTCTGCGGGGGCCCCTGCCTATGACCCCGTGCCCCACATATCAATCTCTGACCTCTTCACCCATATTTCCTGTCCAGCTGCACTATCAAATAAAAGCAAAAATGCCCCACAAGTTTACTTTAGATAAAAGTGCATTTTGTATCGAACAGCACCATCGTCATTAAACGTGATTAAGTAGATGGTGCTTCAATTTGACACCAATTTTTAGCCTTATTTTCACATGTACACATGCATTTGAGATCGTTTGGCCTGAAGAATTTGTACCAAAGTTATCAAAAATAAATATAGTTTTAAAAATATTCAGGAACCCTGAAGTGGCAGTGCTTATTTATACACAATTCCATGACATCATGTTGCAGTTTTACAGTGTTACATCCATTCAAAAGTGCCTCAGACACTGAAATGTTGGGATAAAATGTATTATGGGATCATAAAACACTGCAATTATACGTATCAGTGGTTTGTAGAATCCTACAGTTCCAGTATTTTATTGTGGCCAGTGGCTCGATGTGTCCTCATACAGCCTTGTTGGCTCTCCAATGGATTCTTACAGTGCACAAATAAATGTGCTGTATACACACACACACACACACACACACACACACACACACACACACACACACACACACACACACACACACACACACACACACACACACACACACACACACACACACACACACACAGGCACCATATCATATCCAGTCTATTAAAAAGAGGGAACAGACAACAATTCTGTGCACCGCGTACATTTTGTCCAGCCAGTCTCCTGGAAGTGTCCCAGACTTCTAAATGCTTGAAATTGTCATTGCAAAGTGGCAGCGCTGTACTGTATAGGCGCATTTAAGCTGTATCTTCAACATGGAAATTCAGGGTAATTAGTGGCAGTGTGCAGCATTTCAGAGATCCGCTGGGATGTTGGTAGCAGTCGCTGACTAGAAGCCGACTGATACGGCTCCAGCCAGTGTCCCTTTTTCTTCCCCATCCAAACATCATTACAATTACATGCTCTTCACAATATTTCTCTCCTCCAACTGACACTGTCACATGTTCTGCAGCCTCTGCTACTCCTCTCTTGTCATCCTCTCCTCCTCCTCCTCCAGTCTATTCTTTGCTCTTGGTTTCTCCTCTGTATCTATTTTCATCTGCCTGTTTCCACTGAAGAGCCTGATGCCAGTAAATATATTTCTCCTCACATTATCTCACCTTCTCCCCTTCTCCTCTGATTGGCTCCTGCGGTGTTCAAGCAGAGTGACCGCCCTCTGTGGCCCATGATCCTCTCTGGCCCTGACAGCTTGTTATCTCCATGGTGACGGATGGCTGAGGCGTTGCCTTGCTTTGGTCTTAACTACTGCTGAGGATAGAGCACACACCTGGGACACATCACATACTCTGGTTCACCTTCTGGCTCCCTCTCTTCCTGCCGTTTCCTTGTATTTTCTTTGTCTTTCTCTTAACTTTTGCTGTCTGTCCTGCTGTTTCATGTGGTTTTAGTTGGGGAAAGTTGCTCTGCTGCAGCTCAATCATGCCAGATTGATGTGCTTTCTTTTGCTTGCTGTGAGGTATGTGTGCAACATGATGGACGGGTCTGTGTGTGTGCGCGCTGTTGAATGTCTTTTCGACTTGTGTTGACATCTTTTATTAAAGAATAGAAGTCTGTCTTAAATTCACGACGACACTCTTTGTGTCTCTCTTTCATCTTCTGCTTGTTTGTCTGTCTCTTTTCTGTCACTTTTTTTCCTTTTTCGCTTTTTTGTTCTCACACTTTCAATCACTCCCTTCTTCCATATCCCTCTTCCTTAAAATGTCGTTTGCTCCAAAATTTGCATGTATCCTTTCATCTTATGTAATAACACGAGTGTTCCACTTCTTTTAATGAGACTCTGCTTAAGTAGAGTATTAACTGTTGTTCCTTTTAGCCTGGGGGAAAGTCTCCTTTTTAAAAGAGGTGCAAACATTAATGAGACAAACCTCTGTAAAGGATAAATAAAACATATTAGAATACTAATGCTCGTGCTTCCAAAATAAATCCCAGTGCTAATGTTAATACTAGTACTAATACTGATGCTAAAAAAATAAAAATCTCCACTCTCTTGCTCCCTCTGCCTTTCTTTCCCTCCTCCTTTCCTTGCCTTCCTTCCTCCTTCCTCTGTCTCCCTCAGGTCTAGTCCAAACTCCATTAGTGCCTGTGCGATGTGAGTTAGGAGGCAGAGATGAGAAGGGGCACACTGGAGGAGAAATGAAGGGTTTAAAGTGACTCTAATGACTACTGTAGTACCAAGCCTCAGTGCATGCACACTCTCAGTGACCTCTTTCACATGCGTTACTCTTTCAAAGCAGTTAGCTTGTAATTAACATGTGCTTTTTATAGTGTAGCATCAGCTACAGGTTTGACAACATTAAAAGGTAAATATACGGCACTACACTGTTAGCAGCTGATCTAGTTACTCCCTTTTTTAACTTATCAACTTAAGAAAATGAATTCACTTCTGTGAAAACTAAAACGATGGTCCATGTCCAATATGTGGACCGCAGCATGTGCGATTGTCACACAAATAATCATGGAAGTTCTCAGTTAAGAACCTCTCTGCTGTTACCGAGACTGAGAATTAGTCTGAGCAGTTCAACTAAGTTCTTACTTGGAGAGTTGAACACATTCCCTCCTTATAAAACAGACCAAATCGACACCCCTTTCAAGTTAGACCGCGCCAACCATAGCGCCATGGTAATTATATTACTTTTACATTACTCGAGGGTGGTTGTTGTTGTTGTTTTTTTTACATTTTTCAATTTTTAATCCATTATTCATCCATCCATCCATTTGCTATACCACTTATCCATTAAGGGTCATGGGGGGGGGTGTAGCCTATCCCAGCTCACTTTGGTCGAGAGCCGGGGTTCACCCTGGACGGGTCACCAGTCCATTGCAGGGCCATCAGGAGCAATTAGGGGTTCAGTATCTTGCTCAAGGATACTTGGACATCAGGGAAGTGAGGATGGAACTAGTGACACTTCACTCCCCTCTCTGCGAGAAGACCACACTACCTCCTTTACTCCATTATATTGATTAAAAAAGATTTTGTGTTGAAAACACAGCAAAACCTGATGAAGATGTTGCAGAGCTTCAAATGACACAATCAGAGCAGCCAAACTGAAACACACCAGTTTAACGCAACATTGAGTTCAACATTCCAAGCACTGGAATACAGAGACATCATGTAGAATTGCTACTTTTATATTCATAGTTAAGTCAACTCAGTATGGAATGCTACTTTACTTTTACTTGATTTTATTCAAAGCTTGAATGTTGGTTTGTAGGTGGGGAGAAAAGTTTGCCTTGGAACTTTACTTATCAGTTCAGGGTGATGTCTTTATGAGCTCGTCTGACCATATTGAGGTAGCTCCCTTCTTCTCCAGCAGAGGGTGCTCTAAAGAGTCTTGACCTCCAACCTGTCAAAGCAGAAGGCCGTTCCCGTTGGGCCTGGATCTGTTTGACGTTCCTGCCCGTTAAAAGGAAGGTTTTCGTCGCCGCTGTTGCAGGACGTGCTTGCTGATGGAGGATTGTTGGGTGGAAATTCATTCAGAGTGAGGTGCTGGACCTGCTCTACTTGTAAAGTGTCATGAGATAACTTTGGTTGTGATTTGGTGCTGTACCAATAAAATTGACTTGACTCCACTTGACCTCTGTAAGCTAAGCTAAATGATGTTTCGTTAGGCTAATTGAGGACAATCTTAACGTTCATATCCGCTACCTGCATTCTGCTTTGCAAGAGCAAAGAGCAGAGGCAGCTGGCTGTACCACAAGACTACAATAATGTCCAAAACCATACCATACCAACCATAACCAAAACACCGTAAGTAAAATCAGTAACTAAAAATGGACACAGTCTGGATCGACATCCCACAGGCAAGAATGCGAAAAGGAAGAGCCTCTCAGTCACGTAGCTGGAGTTGCGTGGTACGTGCCGTCATAACAGTTGCCTTCCTGTTGCCTCCTAATCCTAATATTGTGAATAACATCGGTGGATTCTTAACAAACTCATCAAAACTGCACAGAGTCTTTATGTTATCCTTTATATGTTGCATTTCTTTTTTTGTTTGACAATTTCTGTTTGTGCTCGTGTGTGTGTGTGTGTGTGTGTGTGTGTGTGTGTGTGTGTGTGTGTGTGTGTGTGTGTGTGTGTGAGAGCTATCATATCTCAGTGCTATTGGATTACGGATTATCTACACCGTACCTGAATTGCTGCCATAACAGGGTTATGGGTTTGTTCATTGTCACACTCTCAGTGGAGAATTACATTCAGATGGTTGGCTGACATTACCCACCCACTGCTTCACCACTGTGCTCAGCTATATGCTTTGCAGTGCAGTGATACTTCAAACAGAAGTGCCTGTTTCGTCAGAACTCAACTAACAGCAGGGCAGATTGCTTATAGATAAACCCCACAGATATTTGTCGAAGGTGTGGAAGAAGAAACGGCACATGGCGATATACTCACACAACTACTCTATAGCGTAAGATGGCATGTGCATAGAAACATGTAAGTTTAAAAAAAAACTTATAAAAAAATCATGCCTTCCTTTTCTTTATGTCAGCTCAACTCAGAAGTTTTGCTTTACACAAACTGGGACTCTTGAGAGAATTTAATAAGTCATTTAATGGCTCCATCACTGCAAACTGCAGGGTACATTTTATCCTAGTGAGTACTTTGTAGTTTGCTATTCTCATCTATTATCCACAGAGAGCTATATAAATTGTATGAGTCATTCGCCACTGCAGTGAGGCTCTTTTTTTTTCTTTGGCTTTGCTTCTTCTGACCTCCTCGGAGCACCACTGAATATATTCACAATAATAAGTGATGAAAGAAAGTGACTGCGAGCACAATCATGAAACCGCAATGGCCGACTAGCCACCTGGAGAAGTTAGGAAAGCAACATCTTCACCGGCTTTTGCGATAGTCTGTGAACATTGTGTCGTGATCTTGAACTTGACACCAACCTACTTGTTGGTTTGTCTCTGATGAGGTCATTGCGTCCACCTCCTCGTCTCCGCTCAGGCAGAGATGTATGAGGCTGCAGCTGAATGCTGCAAAAGAGCGCATGGACAAATGTCACCACTCCCGAGCGATCAATAATGAAGTCTGACTGAACAACAAAACAACACTGTAGACTCTGGGTGTCTGACACCAGAACCTTAAATACTCAAACCTTTTTTCCTGTGTAAGATATACTGTATCACTCCTTGAGTGGCCGAGTGTCAAACTATGCTGAGAGAAAAAAGTGTAAATAAATATTATTGTTGCATTCAGGAGTTTGGAGACTGTTGTATAGCTCTTCGATCTCTGGCAGGTGACAAAGTGAAAGCTGGAATTTTAGAGCTTTCATTTGCGTGGCCACATTCTTTATACTTACTGTCCTGTTTAACCATTGAGAATATATACGGTAATCTGTTGCACGTGGTTTACGGGAGATTGATGTAGAGGTTCCTGTGATTAATAGTTTTTGTGCTGTAAATAGGCAGAGCTGTGTGAAGACCACCAACCCAAAAATATTTCCAGTTTTCAGACATCTTTACCACACAAACATTTTGACCGTTCTTAGAAAATAATTATATATGTTGTTGCAAGCCGTAAAATCGCATCTTTATTTCATTTAAAACAAGTAGCATTAGCATGTAGCAATAGCACAGCTTTCCATAAACACTGACCAGGTCCTACTAAGGACATTTCTCTTTCAAAACACTTAAAGTAACAGAAACAATGATGACAACAGCAATAGCATGGTAACAGCTAACGGGGTCTTGTTACAACCCCTCAGCAATGTGCACGATTTGCACAATTTATTTTTGTGCA